>NC_074703.1:22061420-22361420 GCF_029448725.1 Salvelinus fontinalis | reverse complement strand
AAATAAACCATCTAGTGTTCAGCAAAATAACAACACAATGTCAAATGTAGGTAGCCGTGTCAAATAATGAACATCCAATCACATAAACCACTACTTTCTCGCGGGAATTCCTCTAACGGTCCGTATGTAGCCAAACGTAGCTGCTGCTCATTCCGTTTGATTGAAAATTGATAAATGGTTAAAAAAAAGTAAGGCACGCATCCATAGAGACACATACCAGCTCTACTGGTAGTAGTACTGCTACTACCAGCAGTACGACACCTGCACCTGTCGACGACACAAGTTGTTCTGCTTCAACGAGCACATCCAATGCTAGCATCAGTAATTCTAAATTTGTTATTAGCCCAGCTAGCATGGACACTGACAGGTGTGAATCTGATGCAGCCGAAAAGCACCAAACAACAAACAGGGATGTTGGACCATCGAAGAGATGCAAATATGTTGAGAACTACATTGATTTGGGGTTCACTTATATTGGGAGTAGTGCCTTTCCTCAGAGTGTGTTATATGTGCAAAAGTACTATCTCAAAACTCGATTAAACCTTCACTCTTGCGCAGACATTTAGAAACAAAACATGCCAATTTAAAAGATAAGCCAAGGGAGTTTTTTGAGCTATAATTAAGACGACTTTCAAATAGTAAGACATGTATCAAAGCAACAGATACCAATAATAAGAAGGGTCTAGAAGCGGCTTATATGGTGAGCCACCGAGTGGCTAGGAAAGGCAAGCCTCATACTATTGTGGAGGACTTCATTATTCCTGCTGCCGCGGATATGGTTGGGACAATGCTGGGGGAAAAGGCCAAAAAAACTATACAGACAACATTGTTTCACGACGCATCAGTGACATGGCAGGAGATGTCTTGAATCAATTACTGCTTCACATACAAGCCAGTGAATTCTATGCATTACAGCTGGATGAGTCAAGAGACGTGGCGGGCCTGGCACAGCTCCTGGTATATTATGTTTATGGGGGGTCAATTAAGGAAGACATCCTCTTCTGTAAACCACTGGAAACAGGGACAACAGGAGAGTATATTTTTAAAGTACTGGACAGCTTTGTGACATCAAATGGATTTTGGTGGTCAAGATGTGTTGGTATCTGTACTGATGGTGCAAAAGCCATGACAGGGAGACATAGTGGAGTGGTAACGTGCGTGCAGCATCTTGCTGACAAGGGAATGCCTGACAGCTTGAAAGATGTTTTGGACACTACAGTGAAAATGGTTAACTTTGTTAAAGCAAGGCCCCTAAACTCTTGTGTATTTTCTGCACTATGCAATGATATGGGCAGTGACCATGTAATGCTTTTACAACATACAGATCAAATGCACTGGTTATCATTGACACGTTTTTTTTTAAATTGAGAGACAGGCTTAACAACAGCCAGCTCAAGTGGAGGGCGCGAAATTCAAAATATATATATTTTTAATATTTAACTTTCACACATTAACAAGTCCAATACAGCATATGAAAGGTACACATCTTGTGAATCCAGCCAACATGTCCGATTCTTTAAATGTTTTACAGCGAAAACAGCACGTATATTTATGTTAGCTCACCACCAAATACAAAAGAGGACAGACATTTTTCACAGCACAGGTAGCATGCACAAAGCCAATCTAACTAACTAAGAACCAACCAAACAAAACCAAGAAACAACTTCATCAGATGACAGTCTTATAACATGTTATTCAATAAATCTATGTTTTGTTCGAAAAATGTGCATATTTCAGGTATAAATCATAGTTTACATTGCAGCTACAATCAGAAGTTGCACCGAAAGCAGACAGAATAATTACAGACACCAACGTCAAATACCTAATTACTCATCATAAAACATTTCTGAAAAATACATAGTGCACAGCAATTGAAAGACAGGCATCTTGTGTTTCCAGACAATATTTCCGATTTATCAAGTGTTTTACAGCGAAAACACAATATAGCGTTATATTAGCTTAGCACAATAGCCAGAAACACAAGCCATTTCCCAGTAGCAAAAGTAAGCGATCGTAACAAACAAGCAAAATATATATAATTTTTGACTAACCTTGATTTTCTTCCTCAGATGACAGTCCTATAACATCAGGTTATACATACACTTATGTTTTGTTCGAAAATGTGCATATTTAGAGCTGAAATCAATGGTTACACCGTGTGCAAACTTAGCTACTTTTCCCCACTACGTCCTGATTTTTCCTGACACTTTTTCTGACACACATATTCTGACCAAATAGCTATTCATAAACATAACTAAAAAATACATGTTGTATAGGAAATGATAGATCCATTAGTTCTTAATGAAATCGTAGTGTTAGAATTCAAAAAAATAACTTCTTTATGATATGCAGCTTTGGTATAGCTAGAGTACCCAAACGTTGCCCGCCCACGACTAGTTCACATGCACGACAGATATATGAAATAGCATCATAAAATGTTTCTTACTTTTGCTGATCTTTCATCAGAATGTTGTACAAGGTGTCCTTTGTCCAGAACAGTCGTTGTTTGGATTCAGAACGGACTCTTTCCCTCTTGAATTAGCACGCGCGCTAGCCGGGTGGCACGAATTGCTCCATCGTCAACAAAGTCAGAGAACGGAACACGGCAAAACTCCCGAAAAAATTTCAATAATCTGATTAAACTATATTGAAAAAACACACTTTACAATGATATGGTCACATGTATCAAATAAAATCAAAGCCGGAGATCTTGGTTGTCCATAACGGCAGCTAAACAGAAGGCAATCCCACTGTCAAGCGCGCGTTCATCAGAGTACCGGAAATGAGGGACACGTCATACAAAGAGCCTGTATTCAACGTCAGACCAAGATAAACACGAAATTTCTTCTCTCACAGCCTCTTGACACCCAGGGGAAGGTCTATGAAGTGCATGAAGACTCTTACGTTTCATGCCCATGTATACGCAGGAAGAAAAGCAGAGCCTTGATTTCAGACTTTTCACTTCCTGATCAGGAAGTTTGTGCCAAATGAGTTCTGTTTGACTCACAGATATAATTCAAACGGTTTTAGAAACTAGAGAGTGTTTTCTATCCAATAGTAATAATAATATGCATATTGTACGAGCAAGAATTGAGTACGAGGCCGTTTGAAATGGGCACATTTTATCTGGCTACTCAATATGCCCCCTGCAGCCCAAACAGTTTAAAGTTTTCTTTACTGACCATAATTTTCACTTGTCTCACCGCTTGCATGATGATGAGTTTCTCACACGACCTCCCTATCTGGGTGATGTTTTTTCTTGCCTGAATGATCTGAATCTAGGATTACAGGGACTCTCCGCACCTATATTCAATGTGCGGGACAAAATTGAGATTACGATTAAGAAGTTGGAGCTCTTCTCTGTCTGCATTAACTTCTCTAGGGTATGTGGGATGGTAGCGTCCCACCTAACCAACAGCCAGTGAAATTGCAGGGCGCCAAATTCAAAGCAACAGAAATCTCATAATTAAAATTCCTCAAACATGCAAGCATTATAAACCATTTTAAAAATAAACCTCTCGTTAATCCAACCAGTGTCTGATTTCAAAACGGATTTACGGCGATTTACGGCGAAAGCACACCTTGCGATTATGTTAGGTCAGTACATAGCCACAGAAATACACAACCATTTTTCCAGCCAAAGAGAGAAGTAACAAAAAACAGAAATAGAGTTAAAATTAATCACTAACCTTTGATGATCTTCATCAGATGACACTCATAGGACTTCATGTTACACAATACATGTATGTTTTGTTCGGTAAAGTTCATATTTATATCCAAAAATCTGAGTTTAGGCTGGACGCTACTGTCTCACTTGCCCAAAAGCCAGAGAAAATGCAGAGCGCCAAATTCGAATTAATTACTATAAAAATCAAACTTTCATTAAATCATAACATGAAAGATACCAAATTAAAGCTACAGGTGTTGTGAATCCAGCCCCCCAAAAAATCTGAATGGTTTGTCCTCGGGGTTTCGCCTGCTACATAAGTTCTGTTATACTCACCGACATGATTCAAACAGTTTTAGAAACTTCAGAGTGTTTTCTTTCCAAATCCACTAATAATATGCATATCTTATGTTCTGGGGATGAGTAGCTGGCAGTTTAATTTGGACATGCTTTTCATCCAAAATTCCGAATGCTGCCCCCTACCCTAGAGAAGTTAACAAGGACAACACACAGGTCTTTCCATCAGTGTATAATTTTTAGTGTGCAAATTAACTCAAGTTCAAGCTCATGTCAAATGTGATCTAGCGAAGCACCTGAGTGAGTTTGGTGCGCAATTACGCAGGTACTTACCCAAAACGGACGACACAAACAACTGGATTCGTTATCCCTTTCATTTATTTATTTATTTTTCACCTTTATTTAACCAGGTAGGCAAATTGAGAACACGTTCTCATTTACAATTGCGACCTGGCCAAGATAAAGCAAAGCAGTTCGACACATACAACAACACATAGTTACACATGGAGTAAAACAAACATACAGTCAATAATACAGTGAAAAATAAGTCTATATACAATATGAGCAAGTGAGGTGAGATAAGGGAGGTGAAGGTAAACAAAATATATATATAAATAAATAAAAATATAAAAAGGCCATGGTGGCGAAGTAAATACAATATAGCAAGTAAAAAAAGAAAAAAAAGTAGAGATAGTAGAGATAGAAAAAAGTAGAGATAGAAATAATGGGGTGCAAAGGAGCAAAATAAATAAATAAATAAATACAGTAGGTAAAGAGGTAGTTGTTTGGGCTAAATTATAGATGGGCTATGTACAGGTGCAGTAATCTATGAGCTGCTCTGACAGCTGGTGCTTAAAGCTAGTGAGGGAGATAAGTGTTTCCAGTTTCAGAGATTTTTGTAGTTCGTTCCAGTCATTGGCAGCAGAGAACTGGAAGGAGAGGTGGCCAAAGGAAGAATTGGTTTTGGGGGTGACCAGAGAGATATACCTGCTGGAGCGCGTGCTACAGGTAGGTGCTGCTATGGTGACCAGCGAGCTGAGATAAGGGGGGACTTTACCTAGCAGGGTCTTGTAGATGACCTGGAGCCAGTGGGTTTGACGACGAGTATGAAGCGAGGGCCAGCCAACGAGAGTGTACAGGTCGCAGTGGTGGGTAGTATATGGGGCTTTGGTGACAAAACAGATGGCACTGTGATAGACTGCATCCAATTTATTGAGTAGGGTTTTGGAGGCTATTTTGTAAATGACATCACCGAAGTCGAGGATTGGTAGGATGGTCAGTTTTACAAGGGTATGTTTGGCAGCATGAGTGAAGGATGCTTTGTTGCGGAATAGGAAGCCAATTCTAGATTTAACTTTGGATTGGAGATGTTTGATGTGAGTCTGGAAGGAGAGTTTACAGTCTAACCAGACACCTAGGTATTTGTAGTTGTCCACATATTCTAAGTCAGAGCCGTCCAGAGTAGTGATGTTGGACAGGCGGGCAGGTGCAGGCAGCGATCGGTTGAAGAGCATGCATTTAGTTTTACTTGTATTTAAGAGCAAATGGAGGCCACAGAAGGAGAGTTGTATGGCATTGAAGCTCGCCTGGAGGGTTGTTAACACAGTGTCAAAAGAAGGGCCAGAAGTATACAGAATAGTGTCGTCTGCGTAGAGATGGATCAGAGAATCACTAGCAGCAAGAGCGACATCATTGATGTATACAGAGAAGAGAGTCGGTCCAAGAATTGAACCCTGTGGCACCCCAATAGAGACTGCCAGAGGCCCGGACAACAGACCCTCCGATTTGACACACTGAACTCGATCAGAGAAGTAGTTGGTGAACCAGGCGAGGCAATCATTAGAGAAACCAAGGCTGTCGAGTCTGCCAATGAGGATGTGGTGATTGACAGAGTCAAAAGCCTTGGCCAGGTCAATGAATACGGCTGCACAGTATTGTCATGCCCTGCCTCCAGTCCGCTTATCGATATCTGACCAAGAGAGCGTCATCGAAATTGCAACAAGCGGTTCTGTGAAAATTTTATTTAATCAGAAGCCACTGCCAGATTCCTGGATTGGGCTGCGCTCAGAGTATCCTGCCTTGGCAAATCGTGCTGTTAGGACACTGATGCCCTTTGCAACCACGTACCTATGTGAGAGTGGATTCTCGGCCCTCACTAGCATGACAACAAAATACAGGCACAGACTGTGTGTGGAAAATGTTTTAAGACTGAGACTCTCTCCAATACAACCCAACATTGCAGAGTTATGTGCATCCTTTCAAGCATACCCTTCTCATTAACCTGTGGTGAGTTATTCACCATTTTTGATGAACAAATAAGGTTTTATATGTAAGATGGTTAAATAAAGAGCAAAACTATTGATTATTATTATTATTTGTGCCCTGGTCCTATAAGAGCTCTGTGTCACTTCCCCACGAGCTGGGATGTGACAAACTCACACTCATTCTTATGTTTAATAAATGTATTGTATAGTGTGTGTGTGGCAGGCTTACAATGATGGCAAAAAACAACATTTGAGAGTGCACTGACCCTGGTGCTAGAGGGGGTACACAGCTGGAGGGTGAATGTTTGAAGGGGTACGGGACGATAAAAAGTTTGGGAACCACTACAGTTCTTTTTTCTCTCACTGGGCATTACAGGATCAGCAGAAGGCATCTGATTTCAATGTTCTATGGCATGTGATTTAAAGGCAAATCAAATGATTCATGATCCATATCCTCGGGACCTCTGACAGTACTAGTTTAATCTAGAGGTCAAGCAAACAAATCCCTATGTAGTGCACTTTAAACGGAACATGGTGCCATTTGAGAGGAATTCTTAGACTTTGGAGTTTTCTAGACAGGTAGTTCCACATCACGTGTCATACATTTACATTACATTTAAGTCATTTAGCAGACGCTCTTATCCAGAGCGACTTACAAATGGGTGCATTCACCTTATGATATCCAGTGGAACAACCACTTTACAATAGTGCATCTAACTCTTTTAAGGGGGGGGGGGGTTAGAAGGATTACTTTATCCTATCCTAGGTATTCCTTAAAGAGGTGGGGTTTCAGGTGTCTCCGGAAGGTGGTGATTGACTCCGCTGACCTGGCGTCGTGAGGGAGTTTGTTCCACCATTGGGGTGCCAGAGCAGCGAACAGTTTTGACTGGGCTGAGCGGGAACTGTACTTCCTCAGAGGTAGGGAGGCGAGCAGGCCAGAGGTGGATGAACGCAGTGCCCTTGTTTGGGTGTAGGGCCTGATCAGAGCCTGAAGGTACGGAGGTGCCGTTCCCCTCACAGCTCCGTAGGCAAGCACCATGGTCTTATAGCGGATGCGAGCTTCAACTGGAAGCCAGTGGAGAGAGCGGAGGAGCGGGGTGACGTGAGAGAACTTGGGAAAGTTGAACACCAGACGGGCTGCGGCGTTCTGAATGAGTTGTAGGGGTTTAATGGCACAGGCAGGGAGCCCAGCCAACAGCGAGTTGCAGTAATCCAGACGGGAGATGACAAGTGCCTGGATTAGGACCTGCGCCGCTTCCTGCGTGAGGCAGGGTCGTACTCTGCGAATGTTGTAGAGCATGAACCTACAGGAACGGGTCACCGCCTTGATGTTAGTTGAGAACGACAGGGTGTTGTCCAGGATCACGCCAAGGTTCTTAGCACTCTGGGAGGAGGACACAATGGAGTTGTCAACCGTGATGGCGAGATCATGGAACGGGCAGTCCTTCCCCGGGAGGAAGAGCAGCTCCGTCTTGCCGAGGTTCAGCTTGAGGTGGTGATCCGTCATCCACACTGATATGTCTGCCAAACATGCAGAGATGCGATTCACCACCTGGTTATCAGAGGGGGGAAAGGAGAAGATTAATTGTGTGTCGTCTGCATAGCAATGATAGGAGAGACCATGTGAGGATATGACAGAGCCAAGTGACTTGGTGTATAGCGAGAATAGGAGAGGGCCTAGAACAGAGCCCTGGGGGACACCAGTGGTGAGAGCACGTGGTGCGGAGACAGATTCTCGCCACGCCACCTGGTAGGAGCGACCTGTCAGGTAGGACGCAATCCAAGCGTGGGCCGCGCCGGAGATGCCCAGCTCGGAGAGGGTGGAGAGGAGGATCTGATGGTTCACAGTATCAAAGGCAGCCGATAGGTCTAGAAGGATGAGAGCAGAGGAGAGAGAGTTAGCTTTAGCAGTGCGGAGCGCCTCCGTGACACAGAGAAGAGCAGTCTCAGTTGAATGACTAGTCTTGAAACCTGACTGATTTGGATCAAGAAGGTCATTCTGAGAGAGATAGCAGGAGAGCTGGCCAAGGACGGCACGTTCAAGAGTTTTGGAGAGAAAAGAAAGAAGGGATACTGGTCTGTAGTTGTTGACATCGGAGGGATCGAGTGTAGGTTTTTTCAGAAGGGGTGCAACTCTCGCTCTCTTGAAGACGGAAGGGACGTAGCCAGCGGTCAAGGATGAGTTGATGAGCGAGATGAGGTAAGGGAGAAGGTCTCCGGAAATGGTCTGGAGAAGAGAGGAGGGGATAGGGTCAAGCGGGCAGGTTGTTGGGCGGCCGGCCGTCACAAGACGCAAGATTTCATCTGGAGAGAGAGGGGAGAAAGAGGTCAAAGCACAGGGTAGGGCAGTGTGAGCAGAACCAGCGGTGTCGTTTGACTTAGCAAACGAGGATCGGATGTCGTCGACCTTCTTTTCAAAATGGTTGACGAAGTCATCAGCAGAGAGGGAGGAGGGGGGAGGAGGGGGAGGAGGATTCAGGAGGGAGGAGAAGGTGGCAAAGAGCTTCCTAGGGTTAGAGGCAGATGCTTGGAATTTAGAGTGGTAGAAATTGGCTTTAGCAGCAGAGACAGAAGAGGAGAATGTAGAGAGGAGGGAGTGAAAGGATGCCAGGTCCGCAGGGAGGCGAGTTTTCCTCCATTTCCGCTCGGCTGCCCGGAGCCCTGTTCTGTGAGCTCGCAATGAGTCGTCGAGCCACGGAGCAGGAGGGGAGGACCGAGCCGGCCTGGAGGATAGGGGACATAGAGAGTCAAAGGATGCAGAAAGGGAGGAGAGGAGGGTTGAGGAGGCAGAATCAGGAGATAGGTTGGAGAAGGTTTGAGCAGAGGGAAGAGATGATAGGATGGAAGAGGAGAGAGTAGCGGGGGAGAGAGAGCGAAGGTTGGGACGGCGCGATACCATCTGAGTAGGGGCAGTGTGGGAAGTGTTGGATGAGAGCGAGAGGGAAAAGGATACAAGGTAGTGGTCGGAGACTTGGAGGGGAGTTGCAATGAGATTAGTGGAAGAACAGCATCTAGTAAAGATGAGGTCAAGCGTATTGCCTGCCTTGTGAGTAGGGGGGGAAGGTGAGAGGGTGAGGTTAAAAGAGGAGAGGAGTGGAAAGAAGGAGGCAGAGAGGAATGAGTCAAAGGTAGACATGGGGAGGTTAAAGTCACCCAGAACTGTGAGAGGTGAGCCATCCTCAGGAAAGGAACTTATCAGGGCGTCAAGCTCATTGATGAACTCTCCAAGGGAAACTGGAGGGCGATAAATGATAAGGATGTTAAGCTTGAAAGGGCTGGTAACTGTGACAGCATGGAATTCAAAGGAGGCGATAGACAGATGGGTCAGGGGAGAAAGAGAGAATGTCCACTTGGGAGAGATGAGGATCCCAGTGCCACCACCCCGCTGACCAGAAGCTCTCGGGGTGTGCGAGAACACGTGGGCAGACGAGGAGAGAGCAGTAGGAGTAGCAGTGTTATCAGTGGTAATCCATGTTTCCGTCAGTGCCAAGAAGTCGAGGGACTGGAGGGAAGCATAGGCTGAGATGAACTCTGCCTTGTTGGCCGCAGATCGGCAGTTCCAGAGGCTGCCTGAGACCTGGAACTCCACGTGGGTCGTGCGCGCTGGGACCACCAGGTTAGAGTAGCAGCGGCCACGCGGTGTGAAGCGTTTGTATGGTCTGTGCAGAGAGGAGAGAACAGGGATAGACAGACACATAGTTGACAGGCTACAGAAGAGGCTACGCTAATGCAAAGGAGATTGGAATGACAAGTGGACTACACGTCTCGAATGTTCAGAAAGTTAAGCTTACGTTGCAAAAAATCTTATTGACTAAAATGATATAGTACTGCTGGCTGGTGAAATAGGCTAGCTAGCAGTGGCTGCGTTGTTGACTTTGTTTGAAAGTGTAGCTGGCTAGGTAACCTCTAACTGGCTAGGTAACCTCGACAATTACTCTAGACTACACAATTATCTTGGATACAAAGACGGCTATGTAGCCAGCTAAGATCAAACAAATCAAACTGTTGTACTGTAATGAAATGAAATGTTATACTACCTGTGGAGCAAAGCGGAATGCAACTACTCGCTCCAACCCGGAAGTGCGTATCGTAGAGGGAGAGGCAATAGAAGTGTTGTTTCTTGTATTATTGTATTTTGTGTCTTTAGAGGACTGCTTCACCTTAATGTCCCTTTTCGGCCCTTTCCCTTTTCTTCTGTCCTTATTTTGTCCCACTTTGTCCCTTCTTTATCCCTTCTTCTCTTCTGCCAACTAGACACTCCTTGTTAGCTAGCTAGCTTCTTCCAGGAATGTCCCTAGCAACTGCCTAGCAACAGGTAAACAACTTAGCTAGCTAAGAAAACTATATAATTTTATGAAAAAATTGTTACTTTTTCAAAAGCCTTTCTTCTTTGTTTGCTGCTTGTTTGGTCTCCTATTCAGTTTGCAGTTTTCTTTTGATTTTTTTTGATGTACTTTACTCTAAAAAAACATTTAAAGTTCAACATTTGTAGGAGCTCATCTTTTCAGCTGCTGCTGCTTAATTTAGAACTCCGGAATCCACAGAATGCTTAAGAGGCTCATTTACTTCTAATATTCACACCGGAATTCTGTCATCATTATTACAACAATGAATCATACTTCAATCAATCAATCAATCAATTTTATTTTATATAGCCCTTCGTACATCAGATAATATCTCGAAGTGCTGTACAGAAACCCAGCCTAAAACCCCAAACAGCTAGAATGCAGGTGTAGAAGCACGGTGGCTAGGAAAAACTCCCTAGAAAGGCCAAAACCTAGGAAGAAACAAATCATACTTGAATATTTATACTATTTTATACCCTTCACAGAAAAAGTCCTGAGAAAATGTAAGGGCAATGCTTTAAAGGTTTTAATTCATGACCTATGTGAGGCTTCTCTCTCTCTACAAGAGTTAAGGACGCAGTTCTCTGACATTTTTGTTGGATTGAATGTGAACTACTAAACAAGGTTTAGATTGGTCCCTAAAACTGAATGCATTTCATATAGGCCGCTTTTAACATAATTACTTGATTCTGTGCTTTTTGTCATGCTCTGTTCTGTTCTGTCTGCACTGAATATAGCGTGTCAAGCAGGTTTGTTTCGCTTTTTTGTCTAGTTATAAAAGAATGTCATAACATGACCTCATGAATGAGGACACAAAACCACAAAAGAAAGAAAGTGAAACCTATCTTGACTTTTCTGGTACTGCACTTTTCTGCACTGAATATAGCGCTTCAAGCAGGTTTGTTGCGCTTTTGTTACTACTGTTGTCAAGCTAAAAAATCTAATGCCAGGAGCTCACGTTGTGTTTTGTTATAAAATAACATCATAACATGACCTCATGAATGAGGACACAAAACCACAAAAGAAAGAAAGTGAAACCCATCTTGACTTTTTTGGTACAGATTTGCAAGTCATTGTTCTAATGATGACATAATTAATGTGTAAAGGTTAGAGTCAATGCAATAATGAACGTTATTGAGCACAAATCATTTTCCACATTACGATTTGTTCATTCATTGTTGTAATAATGATGACAGAATTCCGGTGTGAATATTAGAAGTAAATGAGCCTCTTAAGCATATCAATGTAGCAATTAAAGAACAAGTCATTTACCACATCTATGTGCCTGCATGCACAAACCATGGGAATAAATCACAAGCGTATATGACAGATTGACAGTCTAGAAAAAATTGTTGGTAGTCATTCAGGAGTAAAAGTCAGCCAAGTAATACATGACTGTTTTAATCAAGCGTTCCATACATGTCCTGTGTGACTGTTTGAACCTTCTATACGGTTCCTCAATCCTCTCCACCCCTGTTTTCTCCAGCTCTGACTCTTGGTCAGCCTCCAACCAAAGCACAATACTTTCGTCTACTGCAATTTTTCCACCAGTATCACACAGTAAGGAGTTAGTCCCAAATGGCACCCTATTCCATATTTAGTGCACTACTTTTCGCCTGGGCTGTTAGGGCTCTGGTCAAAATGCTTAAACTATAGGGAAATAGAGTGCCATTTGGGATGCATCCTACACTTGTATGATTTCACCCAGACTCATTCAGACTGGTTCTGTCACGCGCTGACCATAGAGTGCCCTTGGTTCTCTATGGTGTTTCGGTCAGAGTGTGACTAGGGGGGTGTTCTAGTCATCGTATTTCTATGTTGGTGAGTTGTATGGTTCCCAATTAGAGGCAGCTGGTAATCGTTGCCTCTAATTGGGGATCATATTTAGGTAGCCTTTTTCCCACCTGTGATTTGTGGGATATTGTTTTTGTGTTAGTGTTTTGCACACTACAGTTTTCACGTTTGTAGTAGTTTGTTTATTGTTTTGTTTAAGTTTCACAGTAATAAAATATGTGGAACTCAAATCACCTGCCTTGGTCCGTCTCTCATCACAACCGTGACAGAATATTCCACCAAGCAAGGACCAAGCAGTGTGTTCATGAGGTAAAGGAGTTTTGGACATGAGAGGAGATCATGGGAGGACACGAGACCCTTCCTTGGCGGGAGTTGCAAAGGACGCAGGAAGGACAGCGACGACGCCGGGGACCGCGGCCACAGAAACCACAAGATTATTTTGGGGGGGCACGAGGGGTGGTCGACTGAGCAGCGGGGAGTGCCAGAGCCCACCTGGGAGTCGATGGAACAGTGTGAGGAAGGCTACCGGAGAGAAGGGTTAGCTAGGAGTAAGCGGCAAGGCAGGCGTTTGGAGGAGTGTGTCATCAGTCCGGTGAAACCTGTGCCGGCTCCAGGCACCAGGCCTCCAGTGTGCCTCCCCAGTCCGGTACGTCCTGTGCCAAATCCCCACACTCGTCCTGAAGAGCCAGAGACCGTCAGGGAGGCAATGGATAAGTTGGTAGAGAGAGAGATGAGAGAGATGTTGGTCAGGTGTGTTCTGCACAACATTCGACCTGAAGATCCTGTCAGCATCCTGTCTGGTGCGTCATGGGACAGCTCCCCGCACTCACCCTGAAGTGCGTGTCACCAGTCTGGTGCCACCTGTGCCGGCTCCACGCACCAGGCCTCCAGTGCGCCTCCCTAGTCCGGTACGTCCTGTGTCTGCTCACCGCATTCGCCCTAGAGTGCGTGTCACCAGTCCGGTGCAACCTGTGATGGCTCCACGCATCAGGCCTCTAGTGCGCCTCCCCAGTCCGGTACGTTCTGTGCCTGCTCCCAGCACTCACCCTGAAGTGCGTTTCACCAGTCCAGTGCCACCTGTGCCGGCTCCACGCACCAGGCCTCCAGTGTGCCTCCCCAGCCCGGTACGTCCTGTGCCGGCTCCACGCACTAGGCCTCCAGTGCGCGTCTACAGCCCGGAGCCTCAATTGACGGTCAATGGCCCGGAGCTTCCAGTGACGGTCAACGACCCGGAGCTTCCAGTGACGGTCAATGGTCCGGAGAGTCCAGGCACGGTGTCCAGTCCCGCTCCATGGCAGGAGCCTTCCTCTGCGCTGGTGCCCAGTCCAGGCACGGTGTCCAGTCCCGCTCCAAGGCAGGAGCCTTCCTCTGCGCCGGTGCCCAGTCCAGGCACGGCATCCAGTTACGCTCCAGGGCCGGAGTCTTCCTCTGCGCCAGTGCCCGGTCCAGGCACGGCATCCAACCCAGCTCTATGGCCGGAGCCCTCCTCTGTGCCGGTGCCCAGTCCAGGCACGGCATCCAGTACCGCTCCAAGGCCGGTGCCTTCCTCTGCGTGGATGTCCAGTCCAGGCACGGCGTTCAGCCCGGCGCCATGGCTGGATTCGGGGTCTGGGTGGTGGCTACGACCCGCACCAGAGTCGCCACCGACACTAGACACCCCCACTACCCTCCCCATTTGTTTTCAGGTTTTGCAGCCGGAGTCCGCACGTTTGGGGGGGGTTACTGTAACACCCTGACCATAGAGAGCCCTTGGTTCTCTATGTAGACACAGGAGGCAGATGGTTGGAGTCTTACAATGTTTATTAATCCAAAAGGAGTAGGCAAGAGAATGGTCATCGACAAGCAAAAGGCCAAAACCAGATCAGAGTCCAGGTGGTACAGAGTGGCAGATAGGCTCGTGGTCAAGGCAGGCAGAATAGTCAGGCAGGCGGGTACGAAGTCAAAACCGGGAAGTCAAAACCTGGAGGACTAGAAAGAGTAGAAATGCAAAAAGCAGGAGAACGGGGAAAAAGCTGGTTGACTTGAAAACATACAAGACGAACTGGCACAGAGAGAGACAGGAAACACAGGGATAAATACACTGGGGAAAATCAGTGACACCTGGAGGGGGTGGAGACAATCACAAAGACAAGTGAAACAGATCAGGGCGTGACAGAAATAAAGTGTCTCACGGGATTGAAACCCCTACTGTTTTCCTGAGTCGCATTGTTCTCGAAACACCCAAATATGTTATCTCTTGTTTCGCCAGTTGTACTTTACCATATAATTCCTTGTGACCCTGCTCTACCACATAGTTTACTAATGTGAGTTGTTTGGAATATGATATGAGTTTCTTCTCTTTTCACGCCAATAACAAATTCACTACATTTTGTATCAATACAGAACCCTCAAATCTACACCCTTTAGCAATTGATTAAATGCAGCGTGAAACAAAGTTTGACTATTCATAACATAATTTGTTCTCTCGCCCATTTATAGTGCCAATTTTAATATGTTACCTAATACCCACTGTCCCTGATTCTCACAAGGATTAATCAACCCCAAAATCTGCTAAGGAGCAGGGTTGATCCAGGCTCTCTGACCTCACATAATACAATACATTTCTTGCCTCACACGCAAGCTAACTGGCTAAAATTGGCTAGTTTTCTAGCTAACGTTACTTCCAGACACAAACAAGAATACATCTTCACTCTCCATTCTACTGACCTAGCAGAGCTGGTTAGGCTTTTTCGCATTTATTCAAAACGTTGGTGACTGTGACTGTGCTGTTGGCAATAATTCAAATTACGTTATTTCCCTAATGTTTACTGACACCGGCCATATTCAACCGGCGTTGAGCATTGGTAAATTCATCAGTTATTCTGTGCTCTGGTACATTCAGACAACTGCTCTGAAATCCAAACAATAGTCTGAGCGAATTTACTAAGTACCCTATTTAACAATGTCCAATTAGACTGCATTTAGCTAAGCTAAGAATGACGTGAATAGTCAAGTCAACAAACGCTGTGTAGTTGAATAGCATATAGGTAATATACTAGCTCGATGCAATGATATACTACGCAGTTCATAAAGATAGCGAAAGCAACACATTTGTCATACTTAGTTAAAACAAATAATGTATATTTTAAGACCAATAAGCATACTACATACTCAAATGACTTCACAATAGTATGGTTAGTGCGATTACGCTGATAGAACGTTGAACATCCGGCGCCGAACAGGATGGCTGCCTCGCTTCGCGTTCCTTGGAAAATATGCAGTATTTTGTTTTTCTATGTGTTATTTCTTACATTGGTACCCCGGGTGATCTTAAGTTTCATTACATACAGCCGGGAGGAACTACTGAATATACGATTAACGTCAACTAACCACCCTTCCTACCAGGAATATGACTTTCCCGAAACGGATCCAGTGTCTTGCCTTCCACCCAATACAATGGACCTGATCCCAGCCGGCGAAGCTACACGACGCCGAAAAAGGGGCAAACGTAGCGGTCTCCTGGTCAGGCTTCGGAGACGAGCACATCGCGCTCCACTCCCTAGCATACTACTCGCCAATGTCCAGTCTCTTGAGAATAAGGTCGATGAAATCCGAGCACGGGTAACATTCGAGAGAGACATCAGGGATTGCAACGTGCTCTGCTTCACGGAAACATGGCTAACTGAAAAGACGCTAACGGAGTCGGTGCAGCCAGCTGGTTTCTTCACGCATCGCGCAGACAGAAACATACATCTTTCTGGTAAGAAGAGGGGCGGGGGGGTATGCCTCATGATTAACGAGACGTGGTGTGACCATCATAACAACACTCAGGAACTAAAGTCATTCTGTTCACCTGATCTAGAACTCCTCACAATCAAATGTAGACCGCATTATCTACCAAGGGAATTCACTTCGGTCATAATCACAGCCGTATATATTCCCCCCCAAGCAGACACATCGATGGCCCTGAACGAACTCTATCTGACTCTCTGTGAACTGGAAACCACACACCCTGAGGCTGCATTCATCGTAGCTGGGGATTTTAACAAGGCTAATCTAAAAACAAAACTCCCTAAATTCTATCAGCACATCGATTGTCCGACCAGGGCTGGCAGAACTCTGGACCATTGTTATACTAACTTCCGCGACGCATATAAGGCCCTCCCCCGCCCTCCTTTCGGAAAAGCTGACCACGACTCCATTTTGTTGATTCCAGCCTACAAACAGAAATGAAAACTACAAGCTCCCGCGCTCAGGTCTGTTCAACGCTGGTCCGACCAATCTGAATCCACGCTTCAAGACTGCTTTGATCACGCGGATTGGAATATGTTCCGCACGGCGTCCAACAACAACAATGATGAATATGCAGATTCGGTGAGCGAGTTCATTAGGAAGTGCATTGACGATGTCGTACCCAGAGCAACGATTAAAACATTCCCAAACCAGAAACCGTGGATTAACGGCAGCATTCGCGTGAAACTGAAAGCGCGAACCACTGCTTTTAACCAGGGCAAGGTGACCGGAAACATGACCGAATACACAAAGTGTAGCTATTCTCTCCGCAAGGCTATTAAACAGGCTAAGTCCCAGTACAGAGACAAAATTGAATCGCAATTCAACAGCTCAGACACAAGGGGTATGTGGCAGGGTCTACAGTCTATCACGGATTACAAAAAGAAAAGCAGCCCCGTCGCGGATCAGGATGTCTTGCTCCCAGACAGGCTAAATACCTTTTTTGCCCGCTTTGAGGATAATACAGTGCCACTGTCACGGCCCACTACCAAAACCTGCGGGCTCTCCTTCACTGCAGCCGAGGTGAGTAAAACATTTAAACGTGTTAACCCTCGCAAGGCTGCAGGCCCAGACGGCATTCCCAGCCGCGTCCTCAGAGCATGCGCAGACCAGCTGGCTGGTGTGTTTACGGACATATTCAATCAATCCTTAGCCCAGTCTGCTGTTCCCACATGCTTCAAGAGGGCCACCATTGTTCCTGTTCCCAAGAAAGCTAAGGTAACTGAGCTAAACGACTACCGCCCCGTAGCACTCACTTCCGTCATCATGAAGTGCTTTGAGAGACTAGTCAAGGACCATATCACCTCCACCCTACCGGACACCCTAGACCCACTCCAATTTGCTTACCGACCCAATAGGTCCACAGACGACGCAATCGCAACCACACTGCACACTGCCCTAACCCATCTGGACAAGAGGAATACCTATGTGAGAATGCTGTTCATCGACTACAGCTCAGCATTTAACACCATAGTACCCTCCAAACTCGTCATCAAGCTCGAGACCCTGGGCCTCGACCCTGCCCTGTGCAACTGGGTCCTGGACTTCCTGACGGGCCGCCCCCAGATGGTGAGGGTAGGTAACAACATCTCCACCCCGCTGATCCTCAACACTGGGGCCCCACAAGGGTGCGTTCTGAGCCCTCTCCTGTACTCCCTGTTCACCCACGACTGCGTGGCCACGCACGCCTCCAACTCAATCATCAAGTTTGCGGACGACACTACAGTGGTAGGCTTGATTACCAACAACGACGAGACGGCCTACAGGGAGGAGGTGAGGGCCCTCGGAGTGTGGTGTCAGGAAAATAACCTCACACTCAACGTCAACAAAACAAAGGAGATGATTGTGGACTTCAGGAAACAGCAGAGGGAGCTCCCCCCTATCCACATCGACGGGTCAGTAGTGGAGAAGGTGGAAAGTTTTAAGTTCCTCGGTGTACACATCACGGACAAACTGAATTGGTCCACCCACACAGACAGCGTTGTGAAGAAGGCGCAGCAGCGCCTCTTCAACCTCAGGAGGCTGAAGAAATTCGGCTTGTCACCAAAAGCACTCACAAACTTCTACAGATGCACAATCGAGAGCATCCTGTCGGGCTGTATCACCGCCTGGTACGGCAACTGCTCCGCACACAACCGTAAGGCTCTCCAGAGGGTAGTGAGGTCGGCAGAACGCATCACCCGGGGCAAACTACCTGCCCTCCAGGACACCTACACCACCCGATGTCACAGGAAGGCCATAAAGATCATCAAGGACAACAACCACCCAAGCCACTACCTGTTCACCCCGCTATCATCCAGAAGGCGAGGTCAGTACAGGTGCATCCAAGCAGGGACCGAGAGACTGAAAAACAGCTTCTATCTCAAGGCCATCAGACTGTTAAACAGCCACCACTAACATTTAGCGGCCGCTGCCAACAAACTGACTCAGTTCCAGCCACCTTAAAAAATGGGAATTGATGGAAATTATGTAAAAATGTACCACCAGCCACTTTAAACAATGCCACCTAATATAATGTTTACATACCCTACATTACACATCTCTTATGTATATGTATATACTGTACTCTATATCATCTACTGCATCTTGCCATCTTTATGTAATACATGTACCACTAGCCACTTTAAACTATGCCACTTTATGTTTACATACCCTACACTACTCATCTCATAGGTATATACCTGCAGGTATCTACTGCACCTTGCCTATGCCGTCTGTACCATCACTCATTCATATATCTTTATGTACATATTAGTAGTTGCGGAATTGTTAGGTTAGATTACTTGTTGTTATTACTGCATTGTCGGAACCAGAAGCACAAGCATTTCGCTACACTCGCATTAACATCTGCTAACCATGTGTATGTGACTAATACATTTGATTTGATTTGATTTGATCATCAATACGCTGGGTTATTGAGCTAATGATTCTTCTTTTATATCATTGTACCATGTCACAATTGCATCCCTGAATTTTCCTGTCATCAGGGAAATTTTGACGAATTTTATCCATGACTATTTTTTTCCACATATTTGAGCAAAATTGGTAGAATGCTTGTGCACTTCTATTAGTATCTTTATGGCTTTGCTTTAGCACATCTTCTATGATGTTTATTTCTGCTCCACTCTCATCTCGGTTTTAATATATTGATGAAAAAAAAAACAAATTACGCTTTGTACTAGGCTATAAGTTACGTCGAAATTCCACCTTCATGGACTTCATGGAAAAGGGATTTATTCAGTAAATATAGCAACTCATCCCTTACTGTGAAAAACACATTTTCAGGCCTTAGGGGCAGTTTTCTCTAAATGTATTTCCCTGACAGAAAAAATCACATAAGCGTTTAGACAGTCATATAATGCTTTAACCTTATCTCTATCAAATGATCCATAAAGACCCTACGTACCTCTACGTATGGATTGTTTAAGTTGCATCTCATTATATTCCCAGTATTACTTTATCAAATCTCAAGTAACCGATTACACACACTTGAATTTCTCATTAACAAAATGTTCATGTCTTCACAGAATTAATATATAACGTAGGTACTCACATTAATGAATCACTCCGTTTCCAATGACTCTTCAGCCATACACTCCCAGCGGAACCCAAAAACGTTATTTCTCGGACGCTGCTCTATGGGAATAATTATCCACATATATGCGGTTCCTAGACCTCAAGAAATTATAGACTTGCTCTACTTTCTAAAATAACATCTAGCACTTAATAATACAACCCCATGATATTCTATGTTGGGCAGTGTTGAACGGACCCCAAGATAACACTACATATTTTATTATCCAAATGTAAGATTAACACTTATTTCTACCCTCACGTTCAAACAGTACTGTTCCCAAAACATACTTCCCTCACACACTCTCGTATCACAGTCACAGAAAAACACAGAGGGGAATGAGACGGACAAGGAAAACCAGTTAGCGATGTTTTTAGATTTCAAAACCCTGTCTATATAAACAGGGAAACCCATACCATTATTAAAATATTGCCTAATTAGTGGTCCCACAGTGGTGGGTTATGGGTCCCACAATGGTGGGTTATTTCCCAGTATCCACACTGGGAAATCGCCTCCTGCGAATACTATGGTATAGATTTTATTATGTATATCCAAATGTGCCAAACCATCTACAGAGAACCCATGTCTGCTATCTAATTATGTAACACGGTCCCAAAAAAATCCAACCTTACCTCATATTGTCTAAGTATCAGGTATAACAAAACACTTACAATAACACCTAACATTAGAATCCCAGGGCAAACCCGTTTACCTCATTTAACAAAACATTTGATCAATTACATACACGTTCAAATTTGAACTTCAAGTCAGATGCCCTCACAAGGCGTCACCTGCACTATAGTCCCTCATTCAATGAGCTTCACCAAGCCGAGTATTCTCACAAGATTACACACGCTCTAGTCCTTCACTCTACATTTACCTCACCAGTCCTACTGTGATCAACCCAGTACCATGGATCTGGACTTATGGTTTAACAATTATGCCCAAGGATACCTCACTTAAGAACACTCTTATCAACTTTATTCAGTTCTGCTAGTCACCTCAGCTGTGGCCCTCTTAATTAAGGTAGACCTCTCTCTGAGCGTACCCTCAACAAGGGCTTTTATTTTATTTATTTTTAAATTTCATCACTTGTTGATAGATTGTCCAAGCCTACCTCTCTCAGTACTTGGTCCGAGATCTGGTATCCACCTGTGCCCGCTACCTCTCAGATCATAGGCAGGTCCAGCGTAGTTTACCCTGAGATACCAATTTCTGATCCCCTGTGCACAGTTTACCCAGATCTTCAGGAGCGGTGAAGTTGCAGTTCCCATCCTCCTCGCCAAAAATATTGTGGAAAATCAGTACTGAGAGAGACTTGGTCATTTCTTCAAACAATCGTCTTAATTTAATATTGATTCATTATTGCAATAATGAAACCAGTCTGCCTGTCACAATTCCAATGGTGAAATGAAGGAGTCAGGTGCAGAGAGCAGGGTAGTTCCGAGCAAGTGGAATTTATTATTTCAACCAGAAATAATCTATGAGACGGCTGCGCCACACAACAAAGGGCGCGTCAAAAAATACAGTCCAACATAAATTAGGACAGAATCCACTATATTAATCACCACCACAAAAAACAGAATAACAAGCACAAACGTCGGCGGGCCAACTGGGTTTAAATAACACCCTAACCCTAAACACAAAACAGGTGTAACCAATTAGACAAACCTAAATGAAAACAGAAAAGGGGATCGGTGGCAGCTAGTAGGCCGGAGACGACGACCGCCGAGCGCCGCCCGAACGGGAAGAGGCCCCATCCTCGGCGGGATTCGTAACACTGCCCAACAGTTTTGACTGTTGAGCTGAGCAGCCTAGCCTTTACAGACAAAGCAAGGTTTTTATATAGCTGAGACCAAAACTGCTTAGTCAGTCATTTCTAACCTTCCCATAACCCATCTACACAAAATGGTGTACATCTTGTCCATGGAATGCCAGCTTTTTTTTTTTGCCAGCTTTTAGTCATTGTCAGATCAAGCTATCTCTAGCAGACTAACAGCAGGAAGCTAGAATGCAAACCATCTCTTTACAGAAACACAGAATTAAACAGAAATGTGCAATTTATTAAGTATTAATTGCTAACCATTAATATCAAACAAACCAGGTAAATATGTCATTTTTCTATTATAACAGTCCTATAATATCTCTCTCTCTTTCTCTCCTCTAATACTTCACAGCGAAGCATATTCACAGACTCATTCTTGCTCTCTCTCCTTCCCATTCTCTCTCCCTTTTTCTCTCTCCCCTTCTCCCTCCCTCTTCTCTTTCACAGCTCTCTGGGCCAGGCCCTCCTCGGTGGCTGCTTACAGTCGTGCGGCCAGCAAATTGAATTATATTAACCAAGGGAGAGTTAGTGTGTGAAAGAAATAGAGACAGAGACGGAGACGGCAATCAGGTCATACTGGGCCATGAATCAGGACTAGGAGGTAAACCACCAAGTGTTCTTGCGTTCTCTCCTCCTTTCTCTCTACCTCTCATCACATCTCACGCCACTGCCACATAGGCTCCTTCCTTCTAGCCAGCCAGAAGTATCATTTACTGGGCTATTTCTGAAAGATTTACATTATGTCAGGTACATTTATTCTGTAAACACCCATGTTCTCCCCACCTCCACCCCCTCTATT
This sequence comes from Salvelinus fontinalis, assembly GCF_029448725.1. Lineage (NCBI taxonomy): Eukaryota > Metazoa > Chordata > Actinopteri > Salmoniformes > Salmonidae > Salvelinus > Salvelinus fontinalis. The sequence continues at coordinate 22,339,083 of NC_074703.1, read as the reverse complement.
TTCTGAAGTTTCAAATGATTTGACTCTGGGCATATGAAAAGGCATCCCTTACTGAGCATATCCATATTTAGGCCTAGTTATCTCAATTTAGACCTTTTCTTTCTAAGAGTTGAATGTTGATGTTAAAAGGGATACTGTTTAGAGAAGTGTGTAGTTAGTGGGATGGTGACATCGTCTGACATCACTCCACGTGAGTTATTCCTGAACTAGGGACCTGACGAGGAAAGACTGGGCCCAAGATCAACCTCAGAGCAACCTTGCTGTCCTGTAGCCAGGATTGAAAAAATGAGTGAACAGACATGTAGTGAGATTGTTCTCCAGAGAAATTGACCGTAAGTCTAGGATCTGCCTATAAATCCTTCTGGATAAAGTAATCTGCATACTAAATGGCCAAATATAAATGTAAACTTCCACGTCTGTAAATAACCACCATCCATTTGCCCAGCCAGTAGGGTGAAATGAGTAGCTAACTGGATTCTATGGTGCCTCTTCTCTGACTGATGTGCATCCCAAATATCACCCTATTCACTATATAGGGAATAGACTGCCATTTGGGACAAATCCTGAGTCTTCCTGTCTCTTTACCAGCCCACAGACAGGCGCTAGCTAGGCTAACCACTAACCACCACATCACATGTAGCCTATAAACACAACGCCATGTCTTCACCCTACCCTAACCCAAGCAACAATGTACTCCAGCCTCCACCAGAACAGAACACTCCACTGCACATTTCCCACTCTTCATTTTTTTTTCTCTTCTCAAATAACAAGGCCTGAAGCACTTGGCAGGGTTGTGTGCTGCTCCACCCTGCAGATTATATGGTCAAGGAGCCAGAGTCTTCTACATTAACAAATGAGAGGGTTTGCTGTGTTCTTGTTCTGCATTGGTTGAGGTACTGTCTGTGGGTGCATCTCAATAGTCTACCATGGCTTCCTCTTCTCGTCTACTCTCCTTCAATCTGCACTGGTCACAAAACATAGGATAGGTGGTGGATGCCTTAATCGTCATGGACTTGCATTCACCAGCCAACCCACACATCAATGTAGATGAAGGAAGGAGATGAGGAGAGGAAGCCATTAAACTATAGACTACGTAAGATGCCGCACCATATTCTATTTTATTATTTTCCTATTAGCCATTCTTGTCTATTCTATAAACCATTTTATAGTCTAGCCATTTAGATGCACCCTTTGTTCGAGTGTATTTGTCACGACTTCCGCCGAAGTCCCTCTCCTTGTTCGGGCTGTGTTCGGCGGTCGACGTCACCGACTTTCTAGCCATCATTGATCTATTTTTCATTTTCCATTGGTTTTGTCTTGTCTTTCTACACACCTGGTTTCAATCCCATCAATTACATGTTGTGTATTTAACCCTCTGTTTCCCCTCATGTCCTTGTCAGAGATTGTTTGTTGTATGTAGGTGTTTATTGTTATTTTCTGGTGTGTGACGAGTTTTGCACCCTCTATTTGTTATTTTGTATACTTCCGTTTTCAGAGGTTTTCATGTTTATTAAACAGCTCCGTTTTTACCAAGTTTATTCTCCTGCGCCTTACTTCCCTGCCACCAGCACGCACCACATTACAGTATTATAGCATTCCATGGATGGTTTGTAATAATGGGCAAATTCACATGGCACTTCCAGGTTACCGTTCCAATGTTATGGAAGGCTTTAATTGTCATGACTTCCGCTGAAGTCGGCTCCCCTCCTTGTTCAGGCGGCGTTCGGCGGTCGATGTCACCGGCCTTCTAGCCATTGCCGCTCCATTTTTCATTGTTCCATTTGTTTTGTTCCCCGCACACCTGGTTTACATTCCCTTATCACACTTCATATATATATATTCCTCTGTTCCCCCCATGTCTTTGTGTGGAATTGTTTTGTTTTGTTTTGTTTTGTGTTTATTGTATCTCGCCAGTCTGGTTTTTCACCCTGGGCATTGCCTGTACCCTATTTGGGGAATTATTGATGAACCTTATTGTTATATTATTGACAGTATTTTCCACTTGTCACTTTTGCCGGTTGGCTTGAGTTGTAGCTGTTTGTGCCCGTCTGTTTGTTGTTCTTGACTAATAAATTGTCACGCCCTGACCATAGAGAGCTTTTATTCTCTATGTTGGTTAGGTCGGGGTGTGATTTAAGGGTGGGTTATCTAGGTTGAATTATTTCTATGTTGGCCTAGTATGGTTCCCAATCAGAGGCAGCTGTTTATCGTTGTCTCTGATTGGGGATCAAATTTAGGTTGCCATTTTCCCATTGTGCTTTGTGGAATCTTGTCTTTGTTTAGTTGCCTGTGAGCATTATTTATAGCTTCACGTTTCGTTTGTTCGTTTTGTTGTTTTGTTGTTTGAAGTTTTCTATTCCATAATAAAGGATGGAAACATACCACGCTGCATCTTGGTCTACTTCTTATGACGAACGTGACATAAAGTCACCTGATCACCTATTCTCTGCTTTCCTGCACTTGACTCGAATGACCAGCAGCAAAAACCCTGACATTAATCATGGGTCAATGGTACTCTGTGTGTCTCACACACACACACACACACACACACACACACACACACACACACACACACACACACACACACACACACACACACACACACACACACACACACACACACACACACACACACACACACACACACCACTGTTTGCTCCTGGTGGTTTCCTTGTAGGGCACGGTTAGGGAGGGTGACATCATGACATCAAATATCAAACAGTGCTCTCTACCTTGTGGTCTCTCACCCAGACAGACCAAGGAGGTTGTGTTTGCTTTGCTTTGCTCATTGTGTGTACTTGCGATGGGATTGTATGGGATGACTTCATAACTAAATCATTGGAGCAACTCTTTTAATCCTCACGCCATTGATTCAGTGTCTATAAATAAATTAGGTGATGTGAGAGTGTGTGTTAGCGAGCTTGCCTGCATGCCTTTTTGAGTGTAACAAAATGTTGGTAAACAAGCTGTTTAAATTCCTACAGAGGTATAGAAACTCAGACTGAGGTATGTGTGTGCGTTGTAGAATCTCAGAGAGCCCTAATGAGCCCGTAGCGTGAGTGAGACAGGTCTGTGTTTGGTTTGCCTCAGCCTAGAACATTTACATGTGACGGCTGTCATCATTGAGGAGTGATTTAACTTCTTGCACAGAGCTAACTAATCCAGGGAAAACTCAAACAATGCCTGGCTGCTCACACCCTATAGCTGTCATGGTGTAAACTAGTGAACCATTGTCACACCCTGACCATAGTTTGCTTTGTATGTTTCTATGTTTTGTTTGGTCAGGGTGTGATCTGAGTGGTCATTCTATGTTGTATGTCTAGTTTGTCTGTTTCTGTGTTTGGCCTGATATGGTTCTCAATCAGAGGCAGGTGCTGGTAGTTGTCTCTGATTGGGAACCATATTTAGGTACCCTGTTTTGTCATTGTGGGTTGTGGGTGATTGTCTATGTTAGTTGCTTGTGTCAGCACATTTCTTATATAGCTTCTTGTTCGTTTATTGTTTTGTATAGTTTGTTCAGTGTTCTCTGTTTATTAAATTCATGATTAACACATACCACACTGCATTTTGGTCCTCCGATCCTTCCAACTACTCCTCCTCAGACGAGGAGGACGACGAGCGTGACAACCATTGAACTCACCAAATCATCTTCATAATTTTGTAATGGCAGGTTTTTAGGATAAGTGGAAACCTCAGTTCTTAGGGAAGTGTGGAACTTGGTTAGAACATGCGTACAAACGAATGCATCTACACACGTAGGCTACATGTTCACACACACACATACACGCACACACTGACACTCTCACAGAAAACTGACACAAATTCACAAACACACACAAACACACTCTGCATGTGCTTGCTGTTCTTTGTGTGACCTCATTCCTGAGTGCATGCTAACCTATATACAGCACATTTGGAACCTTGTCTTGGTTCCAGTTTAACTCAGGGCAGCAGCATTGCCACCATCAGCATATTTTGAATGGCCGAGGTTTACAATCTAACAGCATCTGTGAAGACAACATGCTTGTGTATTTTTACACGCTACCATAAAAAACGTAAACTAAGGCATACAATGCAGTTGTTTTGGGGGGGTTTCAGTCAAATTTGAATAATAGAATTCCATTTGTTTGTGTTTATCTGTTACCTAACTAGGTGTAACTTACAATGAACAGTTACAGTGCTGTTACAGTGTAGTGATCCATTTTGGGAGAGTGGTATTTTCACTGTCAAAGGCCTGACATATTATGGACCTTATTAAAACTTCTTCTGGCTGCAAGCCCGAAGCCGGGCACAATATGACAACAGCCACTTCAAGTGCAGGGCGCGAAATTAAAAATATATTTTTTAGAAATATTTAACTTTCACACATTAACAAGTCCAATACAGCATATGAAAGATAAACATCTTGTGAATGCAGCCAACATGTCCGATTTTTAAAATGTTTTACAGCGAAAACACCACATATATTTATGTTAGCTCACCATCAAATACAAAAAAGGACAGACATTTTTCAAAGCACAGGTAGCATGCACAAAGCCAACCTAACTAACCAAGAACCAACCAAACTAACCAAGAAACAACTTCATCAGATGACAGTCTTATAACATGTTATACAATAAATCTATGTTTTGTTCGAAAAATGTGCATATTTGAGGTATAAATCAGTTTTACATTGCAGCTACCATCACAGCTACCGTCACAAATAGGACCGAAGCAGCCAGAGTAATTACAGACACCAACGTCAAATACCTAAATACTCATCACATTTCTGAAAAATCGATGGTGTATAGCAAATTAAAGACAAACATCTTGTGAATCCAGCCAATATTTCCGATTTATTAAGTGTTTTACAGCGAAAACACAATATAGCATTATATTAGCTTACTACAATAGCCTACCACACTACCGCATTCATTCATCAAGGCACGTTAGCGATAGCAATAGGTACGTTAGCGAATAAACCAGCAAAAGATATATAATTTTTGACTAACCTTGATAAGCTTCATCAGATGACAGTCCTATAACATCAGGTTATTCATACTTATGTTTTGTTCGAAAATGTGCATATTTAGAGCTGAAATCAGTGGTTATACATTGTGCTAACGTAGCATCTTTTTCCCACAACGTCCGGATATTTTTCTTTTTCTGACACACATATTCTGACCAAATAACTATTCATAAACATAACTAAAAAATACATGTTGTACAGGAAATGATAGATACACTAGTTCTTAATGCAATCGCCGTGTTAGAATTCTAAAAATAACTTCATTACGATATGCAGTTTACGTTATGGCGAGAGCGTGCCCAAAACCTGGGCGCAAACTACTAGTTCACATGTTCGACAGATATATGAAATAGCATCATAAAATGGATCCTACTTTTGATGATCTTTCATCAGAATGTTGTACAAGGGGTCCTTTGTCGGGAACAATCGTTGTTTGGATTTAGAATGTCCTCTTCTCCAGTCAATTAGCACCGAAAGCTAGCAAAGTGGCGCTAAGGTCTCCTTCCTGAACAAAGGCACACAACGCAACACGCCTATTGTCCCGAATAAATTTCAATAATCTAATAAAACTATATTGAAAAAACATACTTTACAATGATATTGTCACATGTATCAAATAAAATCAAAGCCGGAGATATTAGTCGTCCATAACAACAGCTTATCAGAAGGCAAATCCAGGTCCCTTCACGCGCTCTCCAGAAAACAGGAAACTGGTGACACGTCATGCCGAGAGCTTTTATTCGACCCCAGATCAAGTTACACACTCCATTTCTTCTCGCACTGCCTGTCGACATCTAGTGGAAGACGTATGAAGTGCATCTATACTAATAAATATCAAGGACATTAATAGGCAGGCCGTAGAACAGAGCATCGATTTCAGATTTTCCACTTCCTGTCAGGAAGTTTGCTGCAAAATGAGTTCTGTTTTACTCACAGATATAATTCAAACGGTTTTAGAAACGAGAGAGTGTTTTCTATCCAATAGTAATAATAATATGCATATTGTACGAGCAAGAATTGAGTACGAGGCCGTTTGAAATGGGCACCTTTTATCCGGCTACTCAATACTGCCCCTGCAGCCCAAACAGATTAATCATGAATAAATAATTTAGAACAGTGTTTATAAATTGATCAAATGTTGTTTATAAATAGCTTACTAACATTTCAAATTTTGGAATAATGCTTAACATATTATGAATAAACGATTTACTAATCAATTATGAGTGCTTTATTACAAGGTGTTATTATAAAGTGCTACCATGTTTTAACCTGTCTGGCACCGGGGTTCCGCTAGCGGAACTCCTTCCACATTCCACTGAAAAGGCAGAGCGCGAAATTCAAAATATATTTTTTTGAAATTTCTTTCACACATTAACACATATGTTAGCTCACCACCAAATACAAAAAAGCACTAACATTTTTCACAGCACAGGTAGCATGCACAATACCAACCAAACTAACCAAGAACCAACCAAACTAACCAACAAACAACTTCATCAGTCTTAACATGTTATTCAATAAATCTATGTTTTGTTCGAAAAATGTGCATATTTCAGGTATAAATTATAGTTTACATTGCAGCTACAATCAGAAATTGCACCGAAAGCAGCCAGAATAATTACAGACACCAACGTCAAATACCTAATTACTCATCATAAAACATTTCTGAAAAATACATAGTGTACAGCAAATGAAAGACAAGCATCTTGTGAATCCAGCCAATTTTTCCGATTTCTTAAGTGTTTTACAACGAAAACACAATATAGCGTTATATTAGCTTGCCACAATAGCCAGAAACACAAGCCATTTACCCGCAGCAAAAGTTAGCGATCGTAACAAACCAGCAAAAGATATATAATTTTTGACTAACCTTGATAAGCGAAAATGTGCATATTTAGAGCTGAAATACGTGGTTATACATTGTGCTAACGTAGCATCTTTTTCCTAGAATGTCCGGATATTTTTATGACACTCACCTATTCTGACCAAATAACTATTCATATACTTTACTAAAAAATACATGTTGTATAGGAAATGATAGATACATTAGTTCTTAATGAAATCGCCGTGTTAGAATTCTAAAAATAACTTCATTACCACATCCAGCTTACATTATAATGAGAGAGAGCCCAAATCTGGGCGCAAAATAATTGTCAACATATTCCGACAGATATATGAAATATCATCATAAAATGGGTCCTACTTTTGATGATCTTCCATCAGAATGTTGTACAAGGGTGTCCTTTGTCCAGAACAATCGTTGTTTGGTTTTAGAACGGCCTTCTTCCCTCTCGAATTAGCAAGCTAACTAGCCAAGTGGCGCGTAGCTCTCCATCTTCACCATACCCAGAGAACGCAAGACGCCTAAACTCCCGAAAATATTTCAATAATCTGATGAAACTATATTGAAAAAACATACTTTACGATGATATGATCACATTTATCAAATAAAATCAAAGCCGGAGATATACGTCTATAACAATTGCTTTTCAGAAGCCATTACCGGTGATCTCTATGCGCTTCTTGGACAGAGGAATTCTGGGGCCATGTCATTCCAAGAGCTCTCTTTTCACCATAGAAACACCTAGAAACCCCATTTCACCTCTCTATTGGAAGGCGTATGAAGTGCATGTATACTCATACATATCAAGCACATTTATAGGCAGATCCTAGAACAGAGCATCGATTTCAGATTTTTCACTTTCTGACAGGAAGTTTGCTGCAAAAGGAGTTCTGTTTTACTCACAGATATAATTCAAACGGTTTTAGAAACTAGAGACTGTTTCCTATCCAATAGTAATAATTATATGCATATTGTACGAGCAAGAATTGAGTACGAGGCCATTTAAATTGGGCACGATTTTCCCCTAAAGTGAAAACAGCGCCCCCTGTCCTCAACAGGTTTTAAGCTCACTGACCACTTGTCTCTGGCCTGACTGATTTGACCCTGCCTGAGGTGGACATGTCCAGGCATGTAACAGCAACATGCCCAGACATGTTGCTGTGGGTAACATTGCTCCAAGTCAATTGGCCTACATGACAATAGCATACTCCAGTACATGAGACAACTCATGTAGCACAATCCCCAGCCCTTGTGAATGATCACATAAGCATCTCAAGTCTTTCACACTTTGAACTGATAATACAGCTAAAGTGGCTAACCCAATATTACTCGGAACCATGTTTTCCTCTTACATGACCTGAAAATCAAGTGTAGCGTTTATAATTCCATGAACACACAAAATAACACAAGTCATCTCAACACTCACAGAACAGGTTCTAGGCCTACTGACACAGAAAACCAGTTAACAAACCACTCTCCATATGATAGTAAGGAGGTTGTTTTAATTTCAGTTCTGTCCACACCCCATCCTAGTAAGATGTTGAAGAGACTTTCCAGAATCTCGTAAACTCCCGTTGCTCAACCGTGTGAAGCACCTAGTATTATTCAGATTCAGAAATAGCTTTATGATGTGAGTGTGTGAGTGATGCTAAGAATTGTTCCCTGGCCTAGGTGTCTGCTGAGCTAATAAGGCATTTTGAATGAAGTACAAGTCGATACTGCACAGAGTGGGCTCATCGGGATTTTAGAAAAAGAGAGAGGGAGAGAGAGTAGAAAGAGGGAGACACAAAGAGACAGAGAGAGAAGAAAGAGATAAACAAAGAGACAGAGCGAAAGACAGAAAGACAGAGACTTGCTCCCTTACAGTGCCTTCAGAAAGTATTCACACCCCTTGACTTATTTCCCATTTTGTTGTGTTACAGCCAGAACTAAAAATGTATTACGTTTAGATTTTTGGATCACCTATCTACACACAACACCCAATAATGACAGATTAAAAACATGTGTTTTTTTCATTTGTGCAAATTGAAAATTAAATATAAAAATATATATTATTCACACCCCTGAGTCAATACATGTTAGAATCACATTTGGCAGCTGTGCGTCTTTCTGGGTAATTCTCTAATTGCTTTGCACACCTGGATTATACAATATTTGCACTTTTTTATTTTTTTATTCTTAAAGCTCTGTCAAGTTGGTTGTTGATAATTTCTAGACAGCCATTTTCAAGTCTTACCATAGATTTTCAAGACAATTTAAGTCAAAACTGTAACTAGGCCACTCAGGTAAATGCAATGTTGTCTTGGTAAGGAAGTCCAGTGTATATTTGGCCATGTGTTTTAGGCTATTGTCAAGTTGAAAGGAGAATTCATCTCCCAGTGTCTGTTGGAAAGCAGACTGAACCAGGTTTTCTAACAGGATTTTGTGCTATATTCCGTATCCTTTTTTTAAAACTCCCTCATCCTTGCCTATGACAAGTATACCCATAACGTGATACAGCCACCATTATGCTTTAAAATATGAAGAATGGTACTCAGTGATACTATCAATGCACAAGGCGAGACCCAAATGCAGACACAGGAGGCAGATGGTTGGATTCTTACAATATTTATTAATCCAAAGAGGTAGGCAAGAGAACGGTCGTGGATAGGCAAAAATGTCAAAACTAGATCAGAGTTCAGGAGGTACAGAGTGGCAGACAGGCTCATGGTCAAGGCAGGTAGAATGGTCAGGCAGGCAGGTACAAAGTCCAGAAACAGGCAAGGGTCAGAACTGGGAGGACTAGAAAGAGGAGAATGCAAAAAGCAGGAGAACGGGGAAAACCCTGGTTGACTTGGAAACATACAAGACAAACTGGCACAGAGAGACAGGAAACACAGGGATAAATACACTGGGGAAAACAAGCGACACCTGGAAGGGGTGGACAGGTGAAACTGAGCGTGCCCCAAACAAAGCTTTCCCCAAACAAAGCGTGCCCCAAACACGCTTTGTATTCAGGACATAAAGTTAATTTCCTTGCAGGGTTGGGTAGGTTACTTTCTAAATGTAATCTGTTACAGTTAATAGTTACTTGTCAAAAATTGTAATCAGTGATGTAACTTTTGGTTTACCCAAACTCAGTCACGTAATCTGATTACATTCTGTTACTTTTAGATGACTTTCCCCTTAAGAGGCATTAGAAGAAGACAAAAATTTATGTTACCAATTGAACGACATCTATTGCAGGATAAATCAATGTTAAAGTTTACATGGCTGGCCAAATTTGGATGTTAAATTTTACTTTAGGGTTTGTTATGTAGGCTTCTTCGAACCCATCACTTTCTACTACATATAAAAATATGATTAAATTATATCTTTACATTATAAACCAAATTCTATCAGAATTTCAGTCATTCCAATAAATGTTATACCCCTTAATATTCAAGAACAAGACTTGGAAATATGGAAGTACAGATTAGCCCAATTGTTTTACCTGAGCATGACCACGAAACTAAGGACTTATTAGTCAGCCCTACTCTGTTATTTATGCATTTATGCATCCATGAGTGCAGCATTTTAAAATAAATGCTGCGCTCATGCTTTGAGCACTACTGAAAAGTGCTAATTACATGTGAAAAATTAATGCCATATGCTGCATTTTCTATAGGCCTATTGTTTACCTTTTAGTTGGTGACACTTTGATATCTTGATAATGTGCAGATGTTTAAAGAACAAATCCACAGATGAAACAACAACAAAATGGTCGCCCCACCTCTGTTTTGGTAAAACGCTGAGGGATAAGCCTGGACAAATGTAACCACTCTCAGATTAATAGACAGAACTATGGATGCAAGGACTGGCCATCCATGATATAAAAATGATTGTTTTAACCATGTTATGAGGCTATTCAGTGTTTGTTTATATTTACAATGTTTACAAACATTGGAATAAAACAAGCTTATATGTTGGGTTCTCATGGAGTGTGACAGTTGAACTAAACTCATGAGGGATTTCTAAGCTGTATTCTTCAAGAATCAATGGATACATGTGTATGTATATAATTTATAAATCCAAAAATGGATGTAGCAACTACAGATTGCCCCTTTTAAGTCTATCAAAAGTGTGCAAGTTTGAGCATGTGTCCATTAGGCCTATGGATTATTGTTTTTTATCAGCATGATAAAAGCCCCACTTTATTCCATAGGCTGTGATCCGCACTATACAGTTGTTGCAAGAGCGCATTTTTCACTGGCTGTCCACTGGTTTCAAAAACAATGAATGATAGGCAGCTTAAACTTCTTGAATTCAACCATTATTGGGTTCAAATACACATTTAGGTTTGTGAACAGCCATCCACAACAACCACAATCCGTAAGGCGCAAATAGCTAAATGAGAGAGCAGCAGTGTGATTCACATCAATGCGCTATGTAGATATCAATACTAAGTGATATCCGTATCGCCGTAGACTACAACACTGCTGTCATCCTTACCTCCAAGCATTTATTCAAGTTGGATCATCTTTGGATGCCGACAGCAGTCACACCATTGGAAGACATAGCTTGGACTGTAGCCTACAAAACCCTATTCCTGCAGTTTTCCCGCAATCCATAAAACACATTTGGTGTGTCATCATAGTGGTCTCTGACTTGTGGTCAGACTCGCTCAGGTGGAACATACTTAAACTTGCGCCTTTTTTCAATGCTGATTTGAATATTGAGAAAACAGAGAAGTGTCAAAGATTGTTTTTTGCAAACATACTTTCTGAATTTAAAAGTAATCCTCGAAGTAATCATCTAGGTTTTCAAAAGTGTCTGTAATCTAATTACAATATTTTTTGCTGGTAACGTAACGGATTACAGTTACTGTTTTTTTTAAATCCCTTACATGTAACGGATTACATGTAATCCGTTACTCCCCAACCCTGTTTCCTTGCCACATTTTTTTTGCAAACAGGATCCATGTTTTGGATTATTTTTATTTTGTAAAGTTTTCCTTCTTTTCACTCTGTAATTTAGGTTAGTATTGTGGAGTACCTACCATGTTGTTGATCGATCCTCAGTTTTCTCCTAGCACAGCCATTAAACTCTGTAGCTGTTTAAAAGTCACTATTGGCCTCCTGGTGAAATCCCTGAGCGATTTCCTTCCTCTCCGGCAACTGAGTTTAGAAGGACACCTGCATCTTTGTAGTGACTGTGTGTATTGATACACCATCCAAAGTGTAATTAATAACATCAACATGCTGAAAGAGATATTCACGTCTTTTTTTTTGACCCATCTACCAATAGGTGCCCTACTTTGCGAGGCATTGGAAAACCGCCCTGGTCTTTGTGGTTGAATCTCTGTTTGAAATTCACTGCTCAACTGAGGGACCTTACAGATAATTATATTTGTGGGGTACATAGATGAAGTAGTCATTAAAAAATCATGTTAAACATTGTTATTGCACACAGAGTGAGTCCATGCAATGTATTATGTGACTTTTTAAACACATTTTTACTCTTAAACTTATTTAGGCTTGCCATAACAAAAGGTTTGAATACTTATTGACTCTTTGTAAATGTTCAGCTTTTCATTTTTTACTAATTGTAAAAATGTCTAAAAACAGAATTCCACTTTGACAATATGGGGTAATGTGTGACACACAATCTCAATTTAATCAATTTTAAATTCAGGCTGTAACACAACAAAATGGGGAAAAGGGCTGTGAATACTTTCTGAAGGCGCTGTATACTTAGCAGGATGTTTTTAATAAGCATTACGTAGCCCCATGTTGTGGTCAGAAGTTTCTGCTTGATTTTTCTTACTTAAGAAAGATTTGGTGGAAAAAAGAACAAGCAGGTTAAAAATTACCCTCACGAAACCACGATTGGCTAAGAATTACCCCGACAATAACCGCGATTGGCTAAAAATAGACTGGAAGGCTATCATTAATGGAGTTAAGATTTGGTCATCTGATTTAGATCTGAGTCAGGAGCGTTTAAAGTATTTCGGAGTGTGCCCTTTGCCATGCTGTTATTTCTAGCTAAGACATGTCTGTTTCTTGTATCTCAGCTGCTTCTTTTATTCGAAGGGTTCTTGGATCTATGGTTCCTTGTGTGTTTTGAATCATTTTCAAAAACCCTGTTTAGGACTACTTGGCCTTACTGGGTCTGCAACCCTGTTCATACTTATTTTCAATGTACAGTGTATCTATAACATCTCTTTCTTTCTCACACATATACACAACTGACACATCCATTGAGATACCTGCTATGTGGTGGATTTGCTATTTTGTGAACTGAAGAAACAAGTGGCCAGTTCTCTGTTAGAAGACAGCAACAGTTACCATGACGGACAGTCAACAAACATCGAGTGGGCCTTGGAACTTCTCCCACCTTTTTTGTCTTAATTTGGAACTTTCCCGACCACTGTTTCCCAATTCCAACACAATTTCAAATGCCATCATCAAGTGGAAGGAGTGGACACCCAGTTGGTGGGAATATACTGTAAACTTAGAGGTTAACAGAAAATAGCAAAATAGGCTTAGTCAAGGGCATAGATCTTCTGAAAACAAAATGTGGCAAGTGTAACTGTACATTTACGGTAAAGCACTTTATACTGAGGTTTGGCTGAAGAGTTCACTATGGGATTATCCTCATGTGAACCACAGACAGACACAGATAATGGAGGTGTGACTCATGATTGAGATCGAGAACCTAGCGTGACAGTGATAAAGATAGAGTATGAGGTATGCTTCTCCTCAGCGGAGAGGACTTAGGAGGAGAGGTTAGGAGTGGCCCTCGTTTGGCTGTCTGCCTGTTCACTCTGACGAGGAGAGACATTCTTATCAGGTGTGCTCTCACGCACGACTAGACCAGGATATATCAGCTGGGAGTACATCACCACATGGAGGGAGCAGCCAGGAGCTAGCCTCATTTCACTCCCATACATTCTACTGCCTATCTGTTCATAGCATGTCTCCCTCAGTTTTGCACACCAGCAGAACAACCTCCATAAAATGTTTGGCTATTGTATGTTGGCTTTGTATTGTATTGAGGTATGGTGTATACTTTTTTCCTTTTAATAGAAAATGTGTTTGAAGGCACTCTGTTGTGGAAATAAATTGAAAGTATGTCGGGGAAGGTGGAGTGGGGGGGTTATGGGGGAGGGGAACAAAAAGGGTGAATGTCTTGTCTTACATTTTTTTGTCAATCAAAATATGTTATATAAAAAATAACAACCACCATAGGGCAGGTGTAAGTTATATACAGTACATTGTCTTTCTTCTACAAACTGGCATTGAGATGAATTAAAAAGTGCACTGTACTTTTCTCTGTACGTTTTACATCATCTCTTACAGAGGTGTTGTTGTTACAGTTTACAGCTGATCCTAGCCAGTACATCCTACCATCCTCCATCCATAAGGACTCTCTATCTGTGGCAGTAAATGGGCCCAAGGCCACTGTAGCAGACAGAGTATGTTGCCCAAATGGCACCCTATTCCCTACATAGTGCACTACTTTTGACCAGAGCCCTACTACTTTTGATCAGAGCCCTAATCTACTGTAGAGATAGCCTGCAGAGTTCTGTCATACTATCCAGGTCTGTGCCCAAACAATTCGGCGCTTCTATTTTTAAAAATACACCTTTCCAGAAAGAAGTCTCTCACCGCTGCTGCTTGTTATAGACCCTCTTCAGCTCCCAGCTGTGCCCTGGACACCATATGTGAATTGATCGCCCCCCATCTATCTTCAGAGTTCGTACTGTTAGGTGACCTAAACTGGGACCTGCTTAACACCCCGGCCGTCCTACAATCTAAATCTCACACAAATGATCAAGGAATCTACCATGTACATCCCTAAATCCGCAAATATGGGCACCCTCTTAGATATCTTCCTGACCAACTTGCCCTCCAAATACACCTCTGCTGTCTTCAACCAGGATCTCAGCGATCACTGCCTCATTGCCTGCGTTTGTAATGGGTCCATTTCTAATCAACCTGGCCCGGGTATCCTGGAAGGATATTGACCTCATCCCGTCAGTAGAGGAAGCCTGGCTGCTCTTCAAAAGTGCTTTCCTCTCCATCTTAAATAAGCATGCCCCATTCAAAAAATGTAGAACACAGAAGAGATGTAGCCCTTGGTTCACCCCAGACTTGACTGCCCTTGACCAGCACAAAAACATCCTGTGGCGTTCTGCATTAGAATCGAATAGCCCCTGCGATATGCAACTTTTCAGGGAAGTCAGGAACCAATATACTCAATCAGTTAGGAAAGCTAAGGCTAGCTTTTTCAAACAGAAATTTGCTTCCTGTAGCACTAATTCCAAAACATTTTGGGACACTGTAAAGTCCATGGAGAATAAGAGCACCTCCTCCTGCCCACTGCACTGAGAATAATGAAACACTGTCACCAACGATAATTTTACGATAATCGATTATTTCAATAAGTATTTTTCCACGTCTGGCCATGCATTCAACCTGGCTACCCGTACCCCGGCCAACATCTCAGCACCCCCTACAGCAACTTCCCAAAACACCCCCCCGCTTCTCCTCCACCAAAATCCAGACAGCTGATGTTCTGAAAGAGCTGCAAAATCTGGATCCCTACAAATAAGCTGTGCTAGACAGTCTGGACCCTCTATTTCTAAAATGATATTCCGAAATTGTTGCAACCCCTCTTACTAGCCTATTCAACCTCTCTTTCGTATCGTCTGAGATACCCAAAGATTGGAAAGCTGCCGCGGTCATCCCCCTCTTCAAAGGGGGAGACACTCTAGACCCAAACTGTTATAGACCTATATCCATCCTGCCCTGCCTTTCTTAAATTTTCGAAAGCCAAGTTAACCTGTTATGGCTGCAGGGGGCGTATTGAGTAGCCAGATAAAATGTGCCCATTTCAAACGGCCTCGTACTCAATTCTTGCTCGCATAATATGCATATTATTATTACTATTGGATAGAAAACACTCTCTAGTTTCTAAAACCGTTTGAATTATTTCTCTGAGTGAAACAGAACTCCTTCTGCAGCACTTTTCCTGACCAGGAAGTGGAATGTCAGAAATCGATGCTCTGTTCAACTGCATGCCTATACATGGGCATGATACGTAAGAGTCTACATTTCTACACTTCATACGCCTTCCCCTGGTTGTCAAGATGCGGTGAGAGAAGAAATTTCGTGTCTATCTTGGTCTGAGGTGGAATAAAAGGTCTTTGTTTGACGTGACCGTCCATATCCTGTTTCTGGAGCGCGAAAGAGGACATGGATATGCCTTCTGTTTAGCTGACGTTATGAACGACGAACATCTCCGTCTTAGATTTTATTTGATACATGTGACCATATCATCGTAACGTATGTTTTTTCAATATAGTTTAATCAGATTATTGAAATTCTTTCGGGTGTTTTGCCGTGTTCCGTTCTCTAACTTTGTTGACGTTGGAGTGATCCGTGCCACTTGGCAAGTGCCCATGCTAAATGAAGAGGGATATTTGCCGTTCCAGATCAAAACAACGACTGTTCTGGACAAAGGACACCTTGTCCAACATTCTGACGGTGTCACGATCGTCAAAGGGAGAGAGAGAGGACCAAGGCGCAGCGCGTGAAAAATACATCTTCTCTTTATTATAAGAAGGAAAACGAAACAAAACAACAAACAGACGAACGTGAAGCTAAGCAAGAACTAAGTGCACACATGCAACATAGAACATCAACATAGACAATTACCCACAAATGCATGATGCCTATGGCTGCCTTAAATATGGCTCCCAATCAGAGACAAATCAAAGACATCTGTCTCTGATTGAGAACCACTCAGGCAACCATAGACATACCTAGAAACATTAACTCAACCATAGACATACCTAGAAACATTCACTCAACACAAACCCATACACTAAACCCAAAACCCCCTTTACCATATAACCACCCAAAACACAAACATTCCCCATGTCACACCCTGACCTAACTAAAATAATAAAGAAAACAAAGAATACTAAGGCCAGGGAGTGACAGACGGAAGATCACCAAAAGTAAGAAACATTTTATGATGCTATTTCTAATATCTGTCGTGCATGTGAACTGGTCGTGGGCGCCCAAGTGTTTCTGGCTATTGTGGCTACGCTAATATCACGCTACATTTTGTTTGCGCTGTAAAACATTTAATAAATCGGAAATATTGTCTAGAATCACAAGATGCCTGTCTTTTAATTGCTGTACACTATGTATTTTTCAGAAATGTTTTATGATGAGTAATTAGGTATTTGACGTTGGTGTCTGTAAATATTATGGCTGCTTTCGGTGCAATTTCTGATTGTAGCTGAAATGTAAACTATGATTTATACCTGAAATATGCAAATTTTCCGAACAAAACATATGCTATACAATAAATATGTTATCAGACTGTCATCTGATGAGGTTGTTTGTTGGTTAGTGGCTATTTTTATCTTTATTTGGCCGAATTTGTGATAGCTACTGATGGAGTCAAAAACTGATGGAGTAAGAATATTGGTGTCTTTTGCTAAC
Organism: Salvelinus fontinalis; assembly: GCF_029448725.1. Taxonomy (NCBI): domain Eukaryota; kingdom Metazoa; phylum Chordata; class Actinopteri; order Salmoniformes; family Salmonidae; genus Salvelinus; species Salvelinus fontinalis. Next base: position 22,321,754 of record NC_074703.1, on the reverse strand, counting down.
GTGGTTAGCTAATAGATTTACATATTGTGTCTTCCCTGTAAAACATTTTAAAAATCGGACATGTTGGCTTGATTCACAAGATGTGCACCTTTCATCTGGTGTCTTGGACTTGTTAATGTGTGAAAGTTAAATATTTAAAAAATATATATTTTGAATTTCGCGCCCTGCACTTGAGCTGGATGTTGTCATAAGTGTACCGGTGTCGGGCTGCAGCCCAAACAGGTTAATAAACAGATCACCGACAATTTCGAATCCCACCGTACCTTCTCCACTATGCAATCTGGTTTCCGAGCTGGTCATGGGTGCACCTCAGCCACGCTCAAGGTCCTAAACGATATCATAACCACCATCAATAAAAGACAGTACTGTGCAGCCGTCTTCATCGACCTGGCCAAGGCTTTCGACTCTGTCAATCACCGCATTCTTATCGGCAGACTCAATAGCCGTGGCTTCTCAAATGACTGCCTCGCCTGGTTCACCAACTACTTCTCAGATAGAGTTCAGTGTGTCAAATCGGAGGGCCTGTTGTCCGGACCTCTGGCAGTCTCTATGGGGGTGCCACAGGGTTCAATTCTTGGGCCGACTCTCTTCTCTGTATATATCAATGATGTCGCTCTTGCTGTTGGTGATTCTCTGATCCACTTCTACGCAGACGACACCTTTCTGTATACATCTGGCCCTTCTTTGGACACTGTGCTAATAAACCTCCAACTGAGCTTCAACGCCATACAACACTCCTTCCGTGGCCTCAAACTGCTTTTAAATGCTAGTAAAACTAAGTGCATGCTCTTCAATCAATTGCTGCCCGCACCTGCATGCCCATCCAGCATCACTACTCTGGACGGTTCTGTATTAGAATATGTGGACAACTACAAATACCTAGGTATCTGGTTAGACTGTAAACTCTCCTTCCAGACTCACATTAATTTCTTCCAGCTAGGGGGCAGAATTTTTTTTGTGTGAAAAATAACGTTCCCAAGGTAAACTGACTATTTCTCAGGCCCAGATCGTAGAATATGCATATCATTTACAGATTAGGATAGAAAACACTCCAAAGTTTCCAAAACTGTCAAAATATTGTCTGTGAGTATAACAGAACTGATTTTGCAGGCGAAAACCTGAGGAAATCCAACCCGGAAGTGCCTTCTTTTTTTTCATCCCTGTTTCATTGCCTGACCCTCTTCCATTTAAAGGGGTATCAACCAGATTCATTTTCCAATGGCTTCCTCGGGCTGTGACCAGGCTTCAGACATAGTTTCAGGCTTTTATTTTGAAAAATGAGCGAGATTTATCAAAACGAATCAGGTGTCCTTTGATTAGTTCCTGCGTGCGAGAGGGGTAGCTCAACATTTTCTTTCTCTCTTTTATTGAATAGGTTACTGTCCAGTTGAAATATTATCGATTATGTATGTTAAAAACAACCTGAGGATTGATTATAAAAAACGTTTGACATGTTTCTACAAACATTACGGATACTTTTTGGAATTTTCGTCTGCCTTTCAGGAATGGAACGAGGCTGTGGTTTTCTGAACATAACGCGCAAACCAAATGGCGGTTTTTGGTTATAAAACTTATTTATCGAACAAAAATAACATTTATTGTGTAACTGGGAGTCTCGTGAGTGCAAACATCCGAAGATTATCAAAGGTAAGCGATTAATTTTATTGCTTTTCTGACTTTCGTGACCATGCTAATTTGGGGCTAGCTGTTCTTACTGTTTTGTATAGTGATTGATAAACTTACAAACGCTTGGATTGCTTTCGCTGTAAAACATATTTCAAAATCTGACACGATAGGTGGATTAACAACAAACTAAGCTGTGTTTTGGTATATTTCACTTTTGATTTCATGATTATAAATACGAATTTGGCGCTCTGCAGTTTAGCGGTTGTTGTTGATAAATGATCTCGGTAACGGGATCCGTGCGTCAAGAAGTTAACAGCTCCCCGACCAGCTGTTAGAAGCCTGTTAGTGCCACTCCCCATAACCGAAACGCCATTTGAGAGGATAGCAATGGATATCATGGGCCCACTACCCAAATCCGCCAGAGGGAACCAATACATTCTGGTCATTCTAGATTATGCCACTCGCTACCCAGAAGCCATTCCCCTTCGGACGATGGCTTCCAAAAATATCGGCAAGGAATTAGTGCTCTTGTTCACCAGGGTAGGGGTTCCAAAGGAGATCCTTACTGACCAGGGGACCCCCTTTATGCCCCGCCTTATGGCAGACCTTGTAAATTGTGGCAGGTGAAACAGTTGAGGACATCGGTTTACCATCCTCAGACGGACGGGCTGGTTGAGAGATTCAACCGTACCCTGAAGTCAATGCTCAGGAAGGTAATCGATAAGGATGGGAAAAACTGGGATTGCATGTTGCCGTGTCTGATGTTTGCCATTAGAGAGGTTCCTCAAGCCTCCCTTGGGTTTTCTCCCTTTTAGCTGGTATATGGGAGGCAACCCCGGGGAATCTTAGACATCGCCCGGGAAACCTGGGAGCACCAATCCACCCCGTATACTAGTATCATAGAGCACGTCACGGCAATGCAAGACAGGATAGCCACAGTCATGCCCATCGTCAGGGAGCACACGAGTCAAGCACAAGAGCACCAGCGGCACACTTATAACTGGCAGGCTACCCTGAGTATCGGTCACCCCCAGTCTAGTCAGAATCTCTCCCTTTAGTTTATCGTAATCCTGTGCATCTTTCAACTCCAGGTCGAAATACGCTTGAGTGTCCCCTGTCAGGTATGGTGCCAGAAGCCCTGCCCATTCTTCTTTCGGCCACATCTCCCTCTCTGCCGTCCTTTCGAAGGTGGTAAGATGTGCTTCCCCATCATCCTGCGTTGTCATTTTTTGAAGAAAATGATTGGCCCGCCTCTGAGTATTTGTAGCTGGTAACTGAGCCCCAATTTGGTCCGCTACCCCCTTTAGGCCTTCTTAACTCCCGGGTGTTTCTCTCTTGCTCTTATCTGAGCAGCTGGTTGGTGCGGTGCTGGACCTGTAATGTGGAATAGGGTGCCATTTGGAATGCAGACAGGCAGAGCTCTATATGCCCCGGGCAGCGATATCGGAGTGATATGGATTTTATTAGCACTGTCTGACTCTGATACCGGTGTGTACCCTGTTTGCAAGGGATCATGGGATACGTTTTGGTCCCTCGCCCAATTCCCACTGACAACACACGTCACGCTACTTTAAAAAGTTTAAACACTTTCGTCATGCAACAGCACGGTAGATATATCCTCACATATATCTTTTCTTGGAATGCTGTTGAGACTTGGCACAAGATTACTAAGTTACATCACCTCCACCCACATCCACCTACAGTAGATGTTAAAGTTGACTGGAAAAAAATAACTGTGGCTATCTGTTTTCTATGTCTTCCTGGTGCATAGTTTAGAACTGAGTGGTGACAGCGGTTTACCGGTCTGTCTGTCTTCTACCAGAGCAGACACAGGATTTGGAGGGAAATAATTTGGGTTGACTCACTGTCCTGTTTTGGACTGTAGTGTTTTCAGAGATGCATATTAAATGAGTGTGTGTTTGTTTGTGTCTGTATGTGTCTAAGCGTTTGTGAGCAGCCACACCTCTCATAGAGACACAATAGACACTGTGCCAAAAAGTGGTTACTTCCTTATTATTATTAGTCACTATGTGATTATAATGTGCAGTGTCATTATGAGAATATTATACATTTGTTCAACATGCAACAAAGCACATATGCTTAGCGTCTAGGCTAGGCCCTAGCCTATTAATAGGTAGGCCTATCTATACCTGTAATGGCTTTCTTCCTGGGATGAAGGAGTGGACCAAAATGCAGCGCAGTTAGTGTTCAACATATTTAATATAACAAACTGTGAACACTTACAACAATACAAAACAACAAACGTGAAAACCGAGACAGTCCTATCTGGTGCAGAACACAAACACAGAGACAGGAAACAACCACCCACAATCCCCAACACAAAACAAGCCACCTATATATGATTCTCAATCAGGGACAATGATTGACAGCTGCCTCTGATTGAGAACCATATTAGGCTGAACACAGTTATTAACATTATTTGCATACCTCAGCTCAAGTGATTAGAGGCTATTGAAATGCTCACTGTACATTTGCATATGAGAATGAATATGATAATTTTGAAAACATAACTTTCCATTCAGCAAAACCATTCTATATTGAATAGAGTCAAAGACCCTTTACAGACATCTGTGTGTGTTGGAGGGATGAGTAAGATAGCACCATTTGCCCTGTTAATGGAAAAAAAACTTTGCTTTTGCTACCATGCAAGAAATTATAATGTCTTGCTTGTTCTCAGAGAATGAATGATGTTGAGATGTGTAACTGAAACATTGGTTGAAAGGGATATTCTCAGTCTTATTTTAAATGTTCAATTGTATTGTATGCCTGTATCCATTTATTTGTGTATTACCCAATATTGTACTGAAGACGCAGTTAATCCTGGACTAATCCTGGACTGTTTTACACACCCAAAGAGATATGTTTGGTTTAAACATCCGGTCTGAATAATACTAATATCAGACATTACACACTGTCTAAAACCACACTATAGACTTAATTTCCTCATTGGATGCAACCAATATCCTGCAGGTCTGAAAACAATTACCATGTGTCTAGTCGGAAACACAGACATGAGCTCCTTTACTGTCAATAGTCTTTGTAAAGTGTTGAATACCTTTTAAGTGCTCCTACTTCAGATCAGAGATTTACTCTTGAGCATCCTAAAGGCTGACTGTCATGCGTGAGCGCTAACACACTGTAAACAGACAGAGACAGAGACGGAGACGGAGACGGAGACGGAGATTTCTTTTTTTAATGAATTTACCAAATGGGACAAACATCCAATCGAAATACTGCATGCAGAGATTTGCAAGACTGTATTGCAAGTACAAAGAAAAACTCAAAATAACGCATGTAGGGCAGAATTGGGCCAATACCCCCTCCTCATTAGAAAACATAGAAAAAAAGAGCCATCACATTTTACAACCATCTAAAAACAAGTGACCCCAAAACATTCCATCACATAGCTCTACAATGTCAAGAGATGAAACAAGAGAAGAGTCCCCTCAGCCAGCTGGTTCTGAGGCTGTTCACCAACCCAAACCAACCCCATAGAGCCTCGGGACAGCCTTCAGAAAATCTGGCCCAACCAAATCATCACAAAACAAAAATAAAAATATATCACCTATTGGAAAGACACCACAAAAAAATCAAAGTAAACTTAAATGCTATTTGGCTCTAAACAGACAGTACATGGTGGCAGACTATCTGACCACTGTGACTGATGGAAAACTGAGGAAAACATTGACTAGACTCAGTGAGCACAGTCTGGCTATAGAGACCGGTCGTCACAGACAAACCTGGCTGCCCAGAGAGGACAGGCTGTGCTCACTCTGCTCCAGGGGAGAGGTAGAGACAGAGCTGCATTTCCTATTACACTGTGACAAATACTCAGACCTAAGAGAATATTTCTTTCCCAAAATTATAATTCAATACAAAGAATTTGAAACTATAATAGATGAAGAAAAAATCTAATATTTATTGGGTGAAAAGCCAAAATGTGCAGTTTTAGCAGCCAAATATGTGTCCTCCTGCCACAACCTGAGGGACAGCCAGTGAAAAGTAATGTTGATAATATTTCCCGTTTTGTTTTGTCTTTCATACCAGGTCATGTGTCTTCTCAGTCATGTTGACACTGGTCTACTACCGTTGCTTTAATGTATTGTTGTTCTGATTAATATTGTTGTTGTTGTTAACATGTCCACTACTACTATTATTATTGCTGTTGGTCCCACCATTTATTTATATATAAATATATATATATTTTGTATATATACATAAATATTTGATTTTTCGATATGTATACTTTGACAATGTAAGTAATAATGAACATGCCATGTCAATAAAGTCAATTGAATTGAGAGAGAGAGAGAGAGAGAGAGAGAGAGAGAGAGAGACCCAACTCAGAGCTCTGAAAGACGGAGGGAGAGAAAGAGATTACATTTGAAGAAAATCTAGATAAGATCAGAAATCTAATCAAATTGTATTTCACCGAATACAACAGGTATAGTAGACCTTACCATGAAATGCTTACTTACAAGCCCTTAACCAAGAATGCAGTTAAGAAAATATTTACCAAATAAACTAGCCATGAAAAAGTAACACAATAAAACTGTAGTAAAGAGGCTATATACAGGGGGTACCAATACCGAATAAATGTGCAGGGATACAGGTTAGTCAAGGTAATTGAGGTAATATGTATATGTAGGTAGGGGTAAAGTGACTATGCATAGTCACTTTACCCCCACCTAATAAACAGCGAGTAGCAGCAGTGTAAAGGGGAAGGTGGGTGCAAATAGTCCATGTAGCCATTTGATTAATTGTTCAGCAGTGTTATGGCTTGGGGCTAGAAGCTGTTAAGGAGTCTTTTGGACCTAGAATTGGCGATCCGGTACCGCTTGCCGTGTGGTAGCAGAGAGAACAGTCTATGAGTTGGGTGGCTGGAGTCTTTGACCATTTTTTGGGCCTTCCTCTGACACTACCTAGTATATAGGTCCTGTATTGACAGGAAGCTTGGCTCCAGTGATGTACAGGGCCGTACACATTAACCTCTGTAGCGCCTTACAGTCAGATGCCAAGCAGTTGCCATACCAGTCAGGATGCTCTCGATGGTGCAGCTGTAGAACTTTTTGAAGGATCTGAGGACCCATGCCAAATATGTTCAGTCTCCTGAGGAGGAATAGGCGTTGTCATGCCCTCTTCACAACTGTCTTGGTGTGTTTTGACCATGAAAGTTTGTTGATGATGTGGACACCAAGGAACTTGAAGCTCTCGACCCGCTCCACTACAGCCACGTTAATGTGAATGGGGATGTGTTCGGCCCTCCTTTTCCTGTAGTCCACGATCAGCTGCTTTTTCTTGCTCACATTAAGGGATAGGTCGTTCTCCTGGAACTACACTGCCAGGTCTCTGACCTCCTCCCTATAGACTGTCTCAGACTGTCTCAGCCGGTGATCAGGCTTACTACTGTTGTGTCGTCAGCAAACTTACTGATGGTGTTGGAGTCGTGCTTGGCCATGCAGTTGTGGGTGAATACAGATAACAGGAGGGAACTAGGCACGCAACCCTGAGGGGCCACCGTATTGAGGATCAGTGTGGCAGATGTATTGTTGCCTACCCTTACCACCTGGGTGGTGGCCCATCAGGAAGTCCAGGATCCAGTTGCAGAGGGAGGTGTTTAGTCCCAGGGTCCTTAGCTTAGTGATGAGCTTTGTGGGCACTATGGTGTTGAACCCTGAGCTGTAGTCAATGAACAGCATTCTCACATTGGTGTTCCTTTTATCTACTAGGAAAGGACAGTGTGGAGTGCAATTGAGATTACGACATCTGTGGATCTGTTGGGGCAGTATGCGAATTTGAGTGGGTCTAAGGTTTCCGGGATGATGATGTTGATGTGAACCATGACCAGCCTTTCAAAGTACTTCATGGCTTCAGACTTGAGTGCTATGGGGTGGTAGTCATTTAGGCAGGTTACCTTGGCGTTCTTGGGCACAGGGACTATGGTGGTCTGCTTGAAACATGTAGGTATTACAGACACGTTCAGGGAGAGGTTGAACATTTCAGTGAAGACACTTGCATGTTGGGGTATTTTTTACTTAACCTCTTTTCTTAAAACTGTCTTGTAAGTAAGGTCTACACCTGTTGTATTCGGCGCATGTGATAAGTACTATTTTATTTTATTTGGTCCACGCATGCTCCGAGTACACGCCCTGGTAATCCGTCTGGCCCCGCGGCCTTGTGAATGTTGACCTCTTTAAAGGTCTTACATCGGCTACGGTGAGCGTGATCACACAGTCGTCTAAAACAGCTGGTGCTCTCTTGCATGCTTCCGTGTTGGTTGCCTGAAAGCGAGCATAAAAGGTATTTAGCCGATCTGGTAGGCTCGCGTCACTTGGCAGCTCGCGGCTTTGTAGTCCTTAACTTCTTATGGCTGGGGGGCAGTATTGAGTAGCTTGAATGAATAGGTTGCCCAAAGTAAATGGCCTGCCATAATATATGCATATTATTATTAGTATTGGATAGAAAACACTCTAAAGTTTCTAAAACGGTTTGAATGATGTCTGTGAGTATAACAGAACTCATATGGCAAGCAAAATCCTGAGGAGAAATCAAAACAGGAAGTGAGAAATCTGAGCTTTGTATGTATTCACCAGAGTCCCCAATGAAATCCCCTTGAGATATTAATGATGTTGCACTGCCTAGGGGTTCCACTAGATGTCAACCATCAACAGAAATTATAATGAGACTTCTATGGTGTTGTGGGAGTGAATGATAGCAGAATCTTTCAGGTGTCTGGCAGTCAGCCATTTTCTGATCACGATTATTCCTCATGGTACCCACTTGCATTCCATTTCTCATGAAGACAAGAAGGAATACTCCGGTTGGAACTTTATTGAAGCTATATGTTAAAAACATCCTAATGATTGATTCTGTACTTAGTTTGAAATGTTTCTTCGACCTGTAATATAACTTTTTGAAGTTTTTGTCCAATGTAACGCTGACCAGAATGAGCGTTTGGATATGTATACCAAATGCGCTAACAAAAGAAGGTATTTGGACATAACTAACGGACATTATCGAACAAAACAAACATTTATTGTGAACCTGGGATTCCTGGAGTGCTTTCTGATGTAGATCATCAAAGGTAATCAAAGATAAAGGAATATTTATCATGTAATTTCTTGTTTATGTTGATGTCAACATGGCGGCTAATTGTGACTAATTCTTCTGAGCGCCGTCTCAGATTATTGCATGGCTGGCTTATTCCGTAAAGTTTTTTTTAAATCAGACACAGCGGTTGCATTAAGGAGAGGTATATCTATAATTCCATGTGTATAACTTGTATTATCATCTACATTTATGATGAGTATTTCTGTTGAATGATGTGGCTATGCAAAATCACTGGATGTTTTTGGAACTAGTGAATGTAACGCGTCAATGTAAACTCATATTTTGATAAATATGAACTTTATCAAACAAAACATACATGTATTGTGTAACATGAAGTCCTATTAGTGTCATCTGATGAAGATCAAAGGTTAGTGATTAATGTTATCTCTATTTGTGCTTTTTGAAACTCCTCTCTTTCACTGAAAAAAAAAATGGCTGTGTTTTTCTGTGGCTATATGTGGTGACCTAACATAATCGTTTGTGGTGCTTTTGCTGTAAAGCATATTTGAAATCAGACACTGTGGTGGGATTAACAACAAGAATAGTTTTAAAATGGTATGAGATACATGTATGTTTGAGGAATTTTAATTATGAGATTTTTGATGTTTTGAAAATGGCGCCCTGCACGTTCACTGGCTGCTGTCATATCGATCCCGGTAGCGGGATGCAGCCATAAGAAGTTTAATAGTTTGCAAGCCCTGCTACATCCAACGAACTGTCAGAGCCGGTGTGTGAGAATTCAGTCTTAATCCTGTATTGACTCTTTGTCTGTTTGATGGTTCGTCTGAGGGCATAGCAGGACTTATTTTAAGTGTCTGTATAACGGTCCCGCTGCTTGAAAGCGGAAGCTCAAGCCGTAAACTCATTGCGGATGTTGTCTGCAATCCATGGCTTCTGGTGGAATATGTACGTACGGTCACTGTGGGGACAACGTCATTGATGCACTTGATGAAGTCATTGACTGAGGTGGCATACTCCTCAATGCCAACGAATGAATCCTGGAACATATTCCAATCGGTGCTAGCAAAATAGCCCTGTAGCTTAGCATCCGCGTAATTTGAACACTTCTGTATTGAGCGAGTAACTGGTACTTCCTGCTTTAGTTTTTGCTTGTAAGCAGGAGTAAGGAGGATAGAACTATGAGCAGATTTGCCAAATGGAGGGCGAGGAAGAGCTTTATACCATTTCTGTGTGTGGAGCAGTGGCGGTCAGTGTCGTTTAAGATGAGGGAGGATGTTGTTTTTTTCATGAGCATGGTCTTATTTCTGTTACATCATATTCAATGACTCTCATTCATATTTCATTCACCCAGTTCAATGTAACAGCGATAGATTTATGCTACTACATGATACTCAAATTTTCCCTATACCCATCATGAAGTTGCTACAACCTAGCCTATGAAGGAAAGTTTACTGTAGGTACACAGTTCGAGAGACAAATTTTACGTCACAGACAGTGACATTCAATACTGCCTTGCACACTCTTGACTGTATCTAGCTGATATAGGGTGTAATCATTTGTCCAACCGTTGCAAACGAGAGAGTTTCTATTGGACAAATGCAGGTATGTTTATCCCTGTTTTAATCCATTTGCTTCCGTTTAAAAAACATTTTACAACACAATCGGCGGAATGAATACACCCCTGATCATGCTTAAACACAGTTCACTTTCATAGCAGCCCCTTTTATATTCCTTGTCGCATCTATGCGCTCTCCTCCTTTCACCTTGTGGACTTCAATGCACAACACATCAGCTGTATGTAACCAGGCGGAAAAACCTTTCCAAGCCAAACCGTTACACACAGCCTACATCGTTGTCACCATATTACCTAAAGTAATGTCATAGTCAGCATAACTAATAGAAGTAGCGCGTTAGTAAACCCGCTACAATCATGCAGTAACATTACAGTGTACAGTCAGTAAGCAGTTACACCGGCGGGGCAGGTGCCAATACATTAGTAATACCAAAAGCATACCTTGACTTGGAAGAGATCCAGTGTTGTGTTTGAAAGTCATAGCCAGCTAGCTAACAGAGCATCCCTCTGTTTGAGCAGGGTGTTTCAGTAGGCTAAACTAGCAAGCTGCATTTTCTAGCTAAGTAAGTGACACTGAAAGTGAAATAAATGCTAAATCTCTTTCTCTATTTCTCTTGCTTCTCCTTCATTTTGGAAGAAATGAATTTGTTCAAAACTGTTCAACTATTGTCTTTCTCTCTCTTTGAGTCAACTACTCACCACATTTTATACACTTCAGTACTAGCTATCTGTAGCTTGTGCTTTCAGCACTAGATAATTCACTGATCCTATGATTGGGTGGACAACATGTCAGTTCATGCTGCAAGAGCTCTGATAACTTCCGGAGGACGTCCTCCAGCCTGTCATAATTACTGTGTAAGTATGGAAGAGGGTGAGAACCATGAGCCTTCTAGGTTTTGTATTGAAGTCAATGTACACAGAGAATGTCAGAGTCGTGTGTATAGGTGGCAGGGAAGTCAGGCGCAGGAGAATCAAACTTAATGAAATGGAGTTGTTTAATGACTGTAAACAAAACATAACTCCAAAACTATGAATAAAAATAAAACAAAGTGGGTGCGAGGACCCGTCGCGCACCAATACAAACAACTCGAAATCTGAAATAACAAACAATCTCTGACAAAGACATGAGGGGAAACAGAGGGTTAAATACACAACAGGTAATGAATGAGATTGAAACCAGGTGTGTAGGAAGACGAGACAAAACCAATGGAAAATAAAAAATGGATCAATGATTGCTAGAAGACCGGTGACGTCGAGCGCCGAGCACCACCCGAACAAGGAGAGGCTTCGACTTCGGCAGAAGTCGTGACAGAGAAGGACGGAAGCTAGCTGTCCTCTGGCTGCACCATGGTGCTACCCTACTCTTGAGGCTGTTGAGGCTACTGTACTTCTGTGCAGAATAGTGTGTTTTAATCAATTATTTGGTGACGTGAATATGTTTAGTATAGTTTTATCTAAAAATGATAACTTTTGAAATGTTTTACAATTAGATTTTTTATGAAATTCACTGAGGAGGATGGTTCTTCCCTTCCTCTGAGCAGCCTCCTTTGGTGTAGAGTAAAGGCAGTCTACAGTTTTTTATCCTCTGGTTGCACATGTAACATGCTGGTAGAAAGGAGGTAAGGAATCCGGCCGCTAGGAGTGTCACTTCTGGATGAGCATTTTCTTGTTGCTTATGGACTTATACAGCTTTTTGAGTGCGGTCTTTGTCACGTTCTGACCATAGTTCTTGTGTGTTTTACTTGTTTTAGTGTTGGTCAGGACGTGAGCTGGGTGGGCATTCTATGTTGTGTGTCTAGTTTGTCTGTTTCTATGTTTGGCCTAATATGGTTCTCAATCAGAGGCATGTGTTTTGTGTTGTCTCTGATTGGGAATCAAATTTAGGTGGCTTGTTTTGTGTTGGGGTTTGTGGGTGGTTGTCTTCTGTCTTTGTGTTCTGCACCAGATAGGACTGTCTCGGTTTTCACGTTTGTTATTTTGTATTTTGTATAGTGTTCATGTTATCGTCTCTTTGTTTATTAAACATGTTGAACACTAGCCGCGCTGCATTTTGGTCCTCTCCTTCACCAACGGAAGAAAACCGTTACAGTCTTAGTGCCAGCATCGGTGTGAGGTGGTAAATAGACAGCTAAAAAAAATACAGTGGTAGATAGTGTGGTTTACAGCTTATCATGAGGTACTCCACCTCAAGCGACCAAAACCTCGAGACTTCTTTAAAACCTCTTAAGGATCGGACCCTTTTTTTCAATTTTCGCCTAAAATGACATCATCAAATCTAACTGCCTGCAGCTCAGGGCCTGAGGCAAGGATATACATATGCTTGATACCATTTGAAAGGAAACACTTTGAAGTTTGTGGAAATGTGAAATTAATGTAGGAGAATATAACAGATTAGATCTGGTAAAAGATAATTCAAACAAAAAAACATGCATTTTCTTTTTGTTTTGTTCCATCATCATTATCATCACATTTGGGCAGCAGTGTATGCACTTTCAGATTGATCCTGTGAAGCATTCCAGTGTTTTTTTAGTTTTTTATTTGACTTGCTGTGTTGTACTCACTTCGCCTCCATGGCCTTTTATATATTTATATATTTTTTTATTTATACATATATTTGTTTGCCTTCACCTCCCTTATCTCACCTCACTTGCTCACATTGTATATAGACTTATTTTTTTTTCACTGTATTTTTGACTATATGTTTTACTCCATGTGTAACTATGTGTTGTTGTATGTGTCGAACTGCTTTGCTTTATCTTGGCCAGGTCGCAATTGTAAATGAAAACGTGTTCTCAATTTGCCTACCTGGTTAAATAAAGGTTAAATAAAATAAAAAAAATTAAAAAAGCATTGCAATACTGGACAATATTTTGTATCAAGTCTGCCCATTTTCAAATACATAACTACAGAGAACATACACAAATTATATGGTAATACAAAATGTAAGTTTACACACTCGCAGGAATGTCATACATGATGGATCATTAGCTTATACACTAACTTTGACACATCTAGATGGCCGGGCGGGGTGGGTGTGGAGCTAGAGACAGCAGGGGTTCAAATTGTAGAACCCAGTTCATACATTTGAATATAAAAATGGATTATATCAAACAAAACTATGCTACATTTTATCTCTGGGACCCTCAGGATGACAAATCAGAGCAAGATTACTGAATCTATGTACATTATTTACCTTCAGATGTGAATGTAGCAAACCAGTTGCCATGATAAAGTTTTTTGTTGTTGTGCTCTCTCCTCAAACAATAGCATGGCATTTTGTCACTGTAGCTACTGTAAATTGGACAGTGCAGTTAGATGGGCAGAAAGCTTAAATTCTTGTTAATCTAAGACATGTCTATGTCCTGGAAAGTTTGCTGTTACTTACAACGTCATACTAATCACATTAGCGCATATACCGTCCCGGTATAGGGACACTGATCTGTTATTGACATAAAGACCACCACCCCCTCATCTTAGGAGCCCCTAATAGGGCAGCCATCCCCGGCACCATTAGAGAGAGAATACTCTGACAGAACAGAGGTAACCGTCACCGAATAAGAAAAGAAGAACAGAGAGCAATAAATAAATAAATAAAGAGAAACCTCTAACCGAGGTGAGTAACTGTCTCTTTCCTCTCCTCCACTCCAGTGGGCCTCTAGAACCTGTCCCTAATTAGATTGCCGCTGGCTTAATGAGTGGCCCAGTGAAGGAAAGGCTTAATAACAAGCCACGCTCCAGGACTGCCACGCAGAAGAAATGCCATGCTGCGCAGAAATACAAGTGATTGAATTTCAGTGAGTTCGCTCCATTAGTTTGCACTATATAGATGAACTTTATTTCTGTTATCGAATCAACATTATATCAGCCCCTTTTCAATGCAACAAACCAAAACAAATCTAACTTTGTAAGGTTGAGTCTGTGATTTTGTTGTAGGCAATGCCAGAGCATAATGGAGTAGAATTCTATTGAGCATTCTTTCAATCATTCACTCCTTTTCAGATCAGACCGCAAAGCCATGTGTGTATGCTCATTTGTTGATATTCTTTGCTAGTTAGATAGTTATTAGCCCAGTTATAAATAATTATAGGTCAGCAATGGGGGGGTTACTGCTTCTTAGAAGAGATGTAGGCTACATTTCAAGCCGTCTTTGAATTAAAAATAATAATAATCTTATGTCTTAATTCAAGGGGCAGTGTTCTATTTTGAGACAGGCTTGAATATGCAAATAAGCCAAAAGGCAGAGGGATAGCCTACATTGGAGACTTACATTTCCCTCACTAACTTTAAACATCAGCTATCTGTGTAACGGTCGTCGTATGAAGAAGTTGTGGACCAAAGTGCAGCGTGGAAAGTGTTCATGATTATTTATTTTAAAAAACTGAACACTGAGACAAAAATAACAAAGTGTAACAACACGAAAAAGTTCTGTCTGGTGAAGACACAAAAACAGAAAACTACCCACAAAGCATCGGTGGGGAAAAGCTACCTAATCAGAGACAACCAGCTGTCTCTGATTGAGGCCCTCGATTTACAAACACAAATCAAAAGGTGTTTGTTTGTGGATAGTGAATTGCATTTGTGGATAGCGATTTACATTTGTGGACTGGTGATTTACATTTGTGGACTGGTGATTTACATTTGTGGAAAGTGATTTATATTTGTGGATTGGTGATTTATATTTGCGAATACATTTGGCATGATATTGATCCCATACTAAAGTATCAAAATGTGGAAAAAGGGAAGGGGTCTGAATACTTTCCGAATGCACTGTATAGAGAGAAAGAGACTTGGGTTGCAGTTATCTTCTCCTCTCTATTTAGCCAGTCATCTCCCTATTCCAGTACAGAACACAGCCGAAACCACCACCCTTGTTTGCACAGTGAATCCAGCAGTGAAGACATATGAGTGGGATAATGATGTGAGTATACAATCTCAGACCTACCATAATTATGCCCCATTATGAGCCCAGCCCACAGATAAGGTATTTATGCCAAAGAATGCCCTCATAACTCGTCTATGTAATAATGATATATTATTCATGTGTCGTGTCGTATTTGGAGAACTGTGGTATTATGTTGAACCACAATCTCCTTTGGGCTCCAAGAGAGGGCAATGTGAATGAAAGGCTAGGATCAGCAGCAGGGAGAGGCAGAGGCACAAGGCCTGCAAACTAGAGTTCTGATTTTCCTCCAGTTTGAAGTTGCTCACGTACTGTACGCACAGATGTAGTATCATCTTACTCTCCCTAAAACCTTACTAGCTTCATTTTAAAAGTATTGCTTCTCATGACTGACTCTGTATGCCGATTTACAACAAAAAAATGCCGACTACATTCTCGAACGAATTGAATCCTCTGGAATCTCTTCCCTGTTCCGTTTTAACTGAGTGTATTTATTTCTACTCAGTTCTGAAAACAACCTCTAGCTATATCTCCTTTCCAACAGTCAGTGTGTTTTGTGTGTAGGGTCAGGGTACGCTTTGTCCTTCTGTTATCACACCCTAGCACTGTGTTTAATCATCAACTACTACCTCCATCTTATCGTATGTGGTGTCATGTCTTTACTATCATTAACTGAAGACTTACTTTTTATCAAAGATTCTCTGTAATTATTATTACGCAATTAAACTGATTAATCATGTAACTGTAATTAACTAGGAAGTCGGGGCTCCAAGGAAAATATTCAGATTACAAAGTTATAATTTCCCTAATAACTTTTCAGATATTTTCATATCTGATCAATTAGTCTTCTTAATTAATTAATTATTTACTTTACCTTACATTAGTCTCATTCCAAACGTCGTAAATTGGTTATCTGCACGAACCCAGTCTTCACTATGAGTCATCCTGTAATGCCGTTCGTCGGAGGAAGAAGGAGAGGACCAAGGTGCAGGGTGGTACGTGTTCATGACTTTTAATAACACTGAACACTAGAACAAAATATAACAAAACACATCCATACATCAATAATCTTAAATAATATCAAACAGTTGATAGTTACAAGGAAATGATAAAGGAGTTTCCCTAGTGGGCTAAACTGGCATGGCGGCTTGTTAGACAAAAGGGTAGTGGGGGTCAGATGAGAAGTCACTACAGAGTTGATAATTAGAACAATTGAAATGCTAATCCTTTGCACATGAACGCTCACTCATTCGGAAACAATTGCAATCAATATATATATTTACGCTCAGTGTGTCGTCGTGATCTCTGCTGAAAAGTTAGTTTCTGTTGGAGAGTTTCTGTCTTCTCTCTCTCTCTCTCTCTCTCTCTCTCTGTTGTGGTTAGAGTGGATAGTTCAGAGTGACATTCATTCACGTCATTATGGATAGATGTTTCGGCGGTTGTCGGTCTTCGCGTTCAATGATACCGAATTCCTAGCTGCAGACTAGTAATTAATATCAAAGACTTGTTCTTACTCTGTCGGTATCGATAGTCTAAGAGTTGAACCTGTCTGGCACCAGCGTTCCGCTAGCGGAACTCCCACATTCCACTGAAAAGGCAGAGCGCGAAATTCAAAATATAATTTTTTGAAATATTTAACTTTCACACATTAACAAGTCCAATACAGCAAATGAAAGATACACATCTTGTGAATCCAGTCAACATGTCCGATTTTTAAAATGTTTTACAGCGAAAACACCACATATATTTATGTTTCACCACCAAATACAAAAAAGGACAGACATTTTTCACAGCACAAGTAGCATGCACAAAGCCAACCTAACTAACCAAGAACCAACCAAACTAACCAAGAAACAACTTCATCAGATGACAGTCTTATAACATGTTATACAATAAATCTATGTTTTGTTCGAAAAATGTGCATATTTGAGGTATAAATCAGTTTTACATTGCAGCTACCATCACAGCTACCGTCACAAATAGGACCGAAGCAGCCAGAGTAATTACAGACACCAACGTCAAATACCTAAATACTCATCATAAAACATTTCTGAAAAATCGATGGTGTATAGCAAATTAAAGACAAACATCTTGTGAATCCAGCCAATATTTCCGATTTTTTAAGTGTTTTACAGCAAAAACACAATATAGCATTATATTAGCTTACTACAATAGCCTACCACACTACCGCATTCATTCATCAAGGCACGTTAGCGATAGCAATAGGCACGTTAGCGATAGCGAATAAACCAGCAAAAGATATATCATTTTTGACTAACCTTGATAAGCTTCATCAGATGACAGTCCTATAACATCAGGTTATACATACACTTATGTTTTGTTCGAAAATGTGCATATTTAGAGCTGAAATCAGTGGTTATACATTGTGCTAACGTAGCATCTTTTTCCCACAACGTCCGGATATTTTTCTGACACACATATTCTGACCAAATAACTATTCATAAACATAACTAAAAAATACATGTTGTATAGGAAATGATAGATACACTAGTTCTTAATGCAATCGCCGTGTTAGAATTCTAAAAATAACTTTATTACGATATGCAGTTTACATTATGGCGAGAGCGTGCCCAAAACCTGGCCGCAAACTACTAGTACACATGTACGACAGTTATATGAAATAACATCATAAAATGGGTCCTACTTTTGCTGATCTTCCATCAGAATGTTGTACAAGGGGTCCTTTGTCCAGAACAATCGTTGTTTGGTTTTAGAACGGCCTTTTTCCCTCTCGATTTAGCAAGCACACTTACCAAGTGGCGCTAATCTCTCCATCGTCAACAAACTCAGAGAACGGAACACGGCAAAACTCCCGAAAAGATTTCAATAATCTGATTAAACTATATTGAAAAAACATACTTTACGATGATATTGTCACATGTATCAAATAAAATCAAAGCCGGAGATATTAGTCGTCCATAACGACAGCTTATCAGAAGGCAAATCCAGGTCCCTTCTCGCACTCTCCAGAAAACAGGAAACTGGTGCGTGTCATGCCAAGAGCTATTATTCGACCCCAGATCAAGTTACACACTCAATTTCTTCTCTCACTGCTTGTCGACATCTAGTGGAAGACGTATGAAGTGCATCTAAACTAATAAATATCAAGGACTTTAATAGGCAGGCCCTAGAACAGTGCCTCGATTTCAGATTTTCCACTTCCTGTCAGGAAGTTTGCTGCAAAAGGAGTTCTGTTTTACTCACAGATATAATTCAAACGGTTTTAGAAACTAGAGAGTGTTTTCTATCCAATAGTAATAATAATATGCATATTGTACGAGCAAGAATTGAGTACGAGGCCGTTTAAATTGGGCACGATTTTCCCCCAAAGTGAAAACAGCGCCCTCTGTCCTCAACAGGTTAAACAGTCCAAAACCACATTACACAATTTTACAAACGTATCATCCTCACTCATTCATCTTGTACAACAATTAGATGTAAACCTCATATCTGAGGTTATTATATAAACAGCGTTATGGTAATGTGGTCCTATTGTCGCCCATGGGTTTCACCAAGTTGTAACAAACTGACCAGTTCGTAGCTGGATTCTTCACCGATCTTTTATACCTTCTCCAGAACATAAATGTTGTTCGGACCTCAAGTTCTGTGAGGTGGAAGAAATTCCTTTGTTCTCTATGAAACTTCACTTTGTCTCTATACTGTGTGGCCATGAGGCAGGATCTTCCCTAGGAATTTATGAGCTCTCTGACCACAGCAGCCTGGTTGTAGGAGGCAGAGAGGGGGGATGGGGCTTGCTGTACCCAAAGAGGGCAACGTCATGACAGTGGCGCCTTATGATGGGGCATAAAACAGACCCATGCGGTGCGTCCCAAACAGCACCCTATTCCTTATATAGTGCCCTATGGGTCCTGTTCAAAAGAAGTGCACTATATAGGAAAGAGGGGGTCTGACTGATGTATTGACCGGAATGTGTGCTTGACCAGGGAATGGATGGTTAATGTTCACAGGAGATAGCCATTTTGACCAAGCTGTGGTATGAGTGTTTTCCCTAGCTACTGATTGCACTGCAATGGTTATGGTTTATGGACATGGGTTGGGGGTGAGGTTGCCATTTCTTTATCAAAGGGGCCGTATGCTGCCCGCGATTTGATTCAATACGTCCCGCGGAATCATGCTCAGATCACATAAAGAATTTGCGATAGTAAAGTTTTGAAAAACGTATTTGTTATCCAAAGCCCAATGAATACTCGTGTTTGTGTAATGATTTAACTCCCACTGCTAGTGAGACATTTATTTTGAAGGCACGTATAAATAACAACTGCACGAGGACAGACAGTGACTGACAGGCTGACACACGTCACAGTTACAAATAGTAGCTAACTAGAAATTGCGCAAAAATGTGTTTTTCAAATTTAAAAAAAAATAAGGAAAGTACAGTTGTGGCCAAAAGTTTTGAGAGTTTTGAGTTTGCTGCTTCAGTGTCTTTAGAAATTTTTGTCAGATGTTACTATGGGATACTGAAGTATAATTAGAAGCATTTCATAAGTGTCAAATGCTTTTATTGACAAGTTGATGAATAGAATCAATATTTGCAGTGTTGACCCTCTTTTTCAAGACCTCTGCAATCCGCCCTGGCATGCTGTCAATTAACTTCTGGGCCACATCCTGACTGATGGCGGCCCATTCCTGCATAATCAATGCTTGGAGTTTGTCAGAATTTGTGGGTTTTGTTTGTCCATGGACCCAAAATATCGATGTTTTGTTCCCCGAGCCACTTAGTTATCACTTTTGCCTTATGGCAAGGTGCTCCATCATGCTGGAAAAGGCATTGTTCGTCACCAAACTGTTCCTGGATGGTTGGGAGAAGTTGCTATCGGTTGATGTGTTGGTACCATTCTTTATTCATGGCTGTGTTCTTAAGCAAAATTGTGAGTGAGCCCACTCCCCTGGCTGAGAAGCAACCCCACACATTAATGATCTCAAGATGCTTTACTGTTGGCATGACACAGGACTGATGGTAGCGCTCACCTTGTCTTCTCCGGACAAGCTTTTTTCCGGATGCCCCAAAACAATCGGAGAATGGATTCATCAGAGAAAAAGACTTTACCCCAGTCCTCAGCAGTCCAATCCATGTACCTTTGGCAGAATATCAGTCTGTCCCTGATGTTTTTCCTGGAGAGAAGTGGCTTCTTGGAACCAGGCCATCCTCAAAATCTTTGCCTCAGTGTGCGTGCAGATGCACTCATACCTGCCTGCTGCCATTCCTGAGCAAGCTCTGTACTGGTGGTTCCCCGATCCCGCAGCTGAATAAACTTTAAAAAACGGTCCTGGCACTTGCTGGACTTTCTTGGGCGCCCTGAAGCCTTCTTCACGACAATTGAACTGCTCTCCTTGAAGTTCTTGATGATCCGATAAATGGTTGATTTAGGTGCAATCTGACTGGCAGCAATATCCTTGCCTGTGAAGCCCTTTTTGTGCAAAGCAATGATGACGGCACGTGTTTCCTTGCAGGTAACCATGGTTCAGAGGAAGAACAATGATTCCAAGCAACACCCTCCTTTTGAAACTTCCAGTCTGTTATTCGAACTCGATCAGCATGACAGAGTGATCTCCAGCCTTGTCCTTGTCAACACTCACACCTGTGTTAACGAGAGAATCACTGACATGATGTCAGCTGGTCCTTTTGTGGCAGATTCAGTTCATTTGCATGGCAAAGAGGGTCTTTGCAATTAATTGCAATTCATCTGATCACTCTTCATAACATTCTGGAGTATATGCAAATTGCCATCATACAAACTGAGGCAGCAGACTTTGTGAAAATGTATATTTGTGTCATTCTCAAAACTTTTGGCCACGACTGTAGACAATGAATGTAGAGAGTTCCAGCAAGAGTGGACATCGAAATATTTATTTATTGAGGTATCAGGGAAAGCTGTGTGCTTAGTGTGCAGAGAGCATCACTGTCTTGAAAGACTACAACTTGTACTGACACTTCCACATGATGTCACGATCGTCTGAATGAATGGACCAAGGCTCAGCGTACTTAGAGTTCCACATGTTTAATAAATATGAAACTCACCAAAAACAATATAAAAGAAAACAAAACGTGACAATCTGGGCTGCTCACAGGCAGCTACACAAAAACAAGATCCCACAAACAACAGGTGGGAAAAGGCTGCCTAAATATGATCCACAATCAGAGACAACGATAGACAGCTGCCTATGATTGGGAACCATATCAGGCCAAAACATAGAAATACAAAACCTAGACATACAAACATAGAATGCCCACCCACATCACACCCTGACCAAACAAAAAATAGAAACATACAAAGCAATCTACGGTCAGGGCGTGACAATTATGTAGCTGAGCTAAACCGAGATCAGAAAATGATTTTCCTGCATTGCATTATTCATCAGGAGGTGCTCTGTAAATGTGTTCTGAAAATGAGCCATGTTGTGGATACAGTCACTAAAGCGGTAAACTTCATAAGGGATAAATCTTTAAACCACAGGCAGTTTGTCTCACTGTTGGAAGAGACAGAGTCGGGTCATGCAGATCTCCCCTACCACACAAACGTGGGATGGCTGAGTTTGGGGAAGGTGCTTTAAAGGGTGTAGGACCTGAAGTCGGAGATTGCCGAGTTTTTGCAAATGAAAGGAAAATATGTGGATTTCCTTCAACTGCAAGATAAAGAATGGTTGGCTGATTTTGCCTTCACCGTGGACATCATGGAATTCATGAATGAACTAAAGTCAAAACTACAAGGAAGGGCCTTTTTGGACATCAGATGTACCGCCTTGTCAAAGCCTTCAAGGGAAAATTACTAGTCTGTTCCCTATCAGATGACCAGCGGGAGAAGTATACATCGCTGCTGGGTGCTTTGAACGGTGAGTTTTCTCATCGTTTTGAGGATTTCAAACTGTTGAAAAATGACATGCTGTTGGTTTCCTCTCCTTTCACCTTCAATGTGGATAATGCTCCCACTGACCTGCAACTTGAGTTTATTGATCTTCAGTATGATGCAGTGATTGGAGAGCTATTCAAAGCAATGTCACTGACGAGGTTCTATGCATCTCTTGATGAACCAAACTTTCCAAAGATTAGAAGTCATTCTCAAAAGATGTTTGTACTGTTTGGGTCAACCTATGTAAGTGAACAGACATTTTTAGTGATGAAATATAACAAGTCTGTCCACGGATTTCTAGGAGTGGTGGGTGTAGAGTCAGGCGCAGAGAGCAATACTTCCAAATGAATGTGTTTATTGCGCTTCGTCTAGCCAACAATCAGGCAATGACCATATATCACGTATGTCTCCAAAAACCAGGAAAAGAACATACAACAAATACGCAGGCGAAAAACAACTTCACCACTGACAGTAAGGATAAGCCCGCACAAAAGCAGGCGGGCACTAGAAGTTTAAATAGACTATAAATGAACCAAAATAAGCAACAGCTGAAAACAATCAAGACAAAACCAACAGAAAATAAAAAAGGATCGGTGGCAGCTAGTAGACCGGTGACGACGACCGAGCGCCGCCCAAACAGGGAGAGGAGCCACCTTCGGTGGAAGTCATGACAAAGTCAAAGCACAGATAATCTCTTACTGACAGTCACCTCTCAGCACTCCTGCGCATAGCGACGTCAGAAACTATACCTGACTCCACTGCTCTAGTCAATGCCCATCAGAGACATCACTCCTCACACTAATTGAGTAGTTTAAATGTAATGTTGAGCTCTTTCTCTTTCTTGTGTTTTTGTGTATACCCGTTAACAAGAGTTCTGTCCGTGGTGCTGAATGTACTTTTCCCTCTGTGTAGTTCATTGCATGTTTAATAATGAAAATACCTACCAAAAGGAGAACATGGATGTGGTTTATTTCTGTGCATGTTAAAAAAATTAAATAAATAGCATATATGGACGTGATTTACAGTAGATATATCTGTTAAACCTCTTATGGCTGAGATCCCGTTAACGGGATCGATATGACAACAACCAGTGATAGTGCAGGGCGCCAAATTCAAAACAACAGAAATCTCATAATTCAAATTCCTCAGACATACAAGTGTTTTACACCATTTTAAAGATAAACTTGTTTTAATCCCACCACAGTGTCCGATTTAAAAAAAGGCTTTACAACGAAAGCACAACATATCATTATGTTAGGTCAGCACCTATTCACAGAAAAACACAGCCATTTTTCCAGCCAAAGAGGGGAGTCACAAAAAGCAGAAATAGAGATAAAATTAATCACTAACCTTTGATGATCTTCATCAGTTGACACTCATAGGACTTTATGTTACACAATACATGTATGTTTTGTTCGATAAAGTTCATATTTATATCCAAAAATCTCAGTTTACATTGGCGCGTTATGTTTGCCTCCAAAACATCCGGTGATTTTGCAGAGAGCCACATCAATTCACAGAAATACTCATAATAAACATTTATAAAAGATACAAGTATTATACATGGAACTTTAGATAAACTTCTCCTTAACGCAACCGCTGTGTCAGATTTCAAAAAAACTTTACTGAAAAAGCACACCATGCTATATTCTGAGTACAGCGCTCAGCGCCCAAACAAGCCATTAAGATATCCGCCATGTTGAGGAGTCAACAGATGTCAGAATAGCATTAGAAATATTCACTTACCTTTGATAATCTTCATCAGAATGCACTCCAAGGAATCCCAGTTCCACAATAAATGTTTGATTTGTTCCATAAAGTCCATAATTTATGTCCAAATACCTCCTTTTTGTTCGCGCGTTCAGTACACAATCCAAACTCACGACGCGCGGGCAAGTCCATGCGAAAGTTCAGACGAAAAGTCATATTACAGTTCGTAGAAACATGTCAAACAAAGTATAGAATCAATCTTTAGGATGTTTTTAACATTAATCTTCAATAAAGTTCCAACCGGAGAATTCCTTTGTCTGTAGAAATGCGATGGACTCTCACTAACTCTCACGTGAACGCGCATGGTCAGCTCATAGCACTCTTCCAGACCCATGACTCAAAGAGCCCTCATTCCCCCCTCCTTCACAGTAGAAGCATCAAACAAGGTTCTAAAGACTGTTGACATCTAGTGGAAGCCTTAGGAAGTGCAATATGACCAATATCCCACTGTATATTCGATAGGCGATGAGTTGAAAAACTACAAACCTCAGATTTCCCACTTCCTGATTGGATTTTTTTATCACGTTTTTTCCTGCCATATGAGTTCTGTTATACTCACATACATCATTCAAACAGTTTTAGAAACTTCAGAGTGTTTTCTATCCAAATCTAATAATATGCATATATTAGCAACTGGGCCTGAGTTGCAGGCAGTTTACTCTGGGCACCTTATTCATCCAAGCTACTCAATACTGCCCCAGCCATAAGAAGTTAACACAGTCATACACATGATGTAAAATCCTGTAATATGATTCTGGCCTGCGATGGCAAAAATATATTCTAATGTGGCCCTCCATGGAAAATAATTGCCCAGGCCTGTGTTAGATGTAGGTGTTTCCTTTTCTCTCATACACACACACAGGTGAGGTTTGATGTGTGACTGGTGCCCCATCTGATGTGGAAAATGCAAACAGAGGTATGTGTCTTGCCTTGTGTTGAAGAGTTAACAGACTGTTGATGCTGAAAGAAATTTAAGGTGAAGTCTGTAAGATTTACAACTGGTCAATGATCAGTTAAACAATTTAAATATTCTATACCCCTTTATTTTAATCCAGCTACACTGTTTTACATACTGTAGGCAGGAACAACTCCATCACCTCTGTGCCAGTGTATAGTTTCTTGTGCATGTGTATAGTTGCCTCATGCCTGCTATCACCCTGATTACACTTAAATCATCCCCTGGTTTTTACTCCTCCTACTGCACCACAATCTTGCCCTCAACGTGATTTCACCAATTTATCCAGCCTCAGAATGTTATCCATAATGTCCATACTATAAGGCACGTTTCTCCCTCCTCAGTTCATCACCACACCTCTCCAGATTCTTATCTACTAAAACGCATTATCAATTTCTGCCGTTCAGTGGTACATGCATACTAAACTAAATGGCGTGACTGCTGTTGGGCTGAAACACAGACTCAGGATTGTGCCTTTAAACATTCTCTCTGCAGGCCCTCGTATCATAGATCGGATACACATTGACCTTCTATCACTTGGCCCCTGATTGGGCCGTGGCCTGCCATCACACCCCAAGGAAGACCAATCACACAGATTAGACAAGGTTAGTTTGACATCCCTCTGACCTCTGAACTGGGATATTCCCTGTAGCCACACACCTGTCCTGCAGTAGGACATTCCACTCAGGAACCTAACAGAATAGAGAGCGATTCTTCTTTAGAATCAAAGGATTCTACTTTGGAATGGTGGGTGGTCCTGTGTAGGTCCGTTGGTAGTGCATGGCGCTTGCAATGCCAGGATTATGGTTTCGATTCCTGTGGTCACCCATACATAAAATATATGCGCGCATGACTGTAAGTCTTATTTAAAATGAAAATAACTTGTTCTTAACTGACTTGCCTAGTTAAATAAAAAATACAAAAGTTGCCTTGGATAAAAGCATCTGCTGAATGGCATATATTAAATTACATTCCAGAACCACATAGAGAAATGTGCAGAAATACAGAAAGTTTGGGGGACCCAAAGTGGTGCATATTTTTGTTTTTTACTTAGCACTACACACCTGATTCCTCTAAGCAAAGGTTTGAAGATGAGTTGATTAGTGGAATGAGGTGTATAGTGCTGGAGAAAAAACAAAAAGGTGCACCACTTTGGGTCCCCAGAACCAGGATTAACAAACACTATACTAAATTATGATATATGATTATCTTTAGATGTACATGTTGGAATCAGGAGAGTAACGGTAACTGTGAAGTGAGGAGTGACACTGAGAGAAAACCCATACAGTATGATGCCATGACTAAATACTACATGTGTGTGATTCTGCAATTTCAAGAGAGCACCATCTACTGTTTACTAATCCCATAGAACGCTCTGTGTGCCTTGACTAATAATATAATAGCCAGTCAAAGTGTTTTCTCTGCATTGTGAAAGGCAGGCACACAGCAAGTGAGATTGAGTAACTGTGCTGCCTCTCTCTGGCGGTGCGTGCCATCCTCCAGCTGGTTGTGCACTGATGTATGAGGCAAACAGACATGCCCCCTAGTTATTAGCAGGCGCACGGGTCACCTCAGCAGTTGATTGATTTTTCAAACCATATTGATTTTCCTCCTCTCTTTCTCTCTTTTTCTTTTTCCCTGCTGAGCACAAGTATGTCATCAACCCCCTTGGGGCAAGATGAAACAACTCAAAGACGTGATACACTAGGGGGTGAGATAGGGAGAGACAGAGGGGAGGAAGGGGGAGACAATGGTGGGGAGTAACAGAGTGGGGTTGAACATACGAGCCCAGCGCAACATGCTCACTTGCTGTGAGCAAATCAAAAACACGCCTGCTGCACTCCATGCAGTGTGTCTATGAGTTCACACAGCAAGACGCCATGTGTCAAGGAGCCAATATGTATAAAAATTCCACATTGGCATGTCCCCTTGTTTATATCCTGCACTGAAGCTGGACACGTCTTGGCCTAACCTGGGCTGAGGGAGTCTTAGCCAGGGCCTCAATTTCCCTCCCACTGACTCCCACTCACTCACTCACTCACTGTCAGACCTGGGTTCAAATACAAATTTAAATCATTTCAAATACTTTATAGGTGCTTGACTGAGCTTGCCTGTTGCAATGGAACGAATAGAAAAGTCCCAGATGTGCACACACCGCCCAACCGGTTCATAATGGGCCAGGGGAGTAGTGCCAGAGCACATGACTGTTGGGCAGAGAGAGAGGTGGAAAATAAAATAGTTAATTCACCCTCCTCGTAAAAAATCTGTTGAATTAATAACAACACAAAACAGATGGGCGAGTTGCATTTCCAAAATAAAATAAGAACATTCATAATCTAAGCTTGTTCCTTTTTTCCCAGTGGAGATTCCAGAATATGAGCTCGTGTTTTTGGGGCCTCTGCTAATCGTCTATTAACAGTGCCAGTGGCAACATTTCAGATTTTTACTGTCCTTTTCTCTTCTCATTATCTGTTGTAGAAATTAGGCCTCTGTTAATTAACGTACCACAGAAATGTGGTTGGTGTTCAGCTTTGAATGAGTTGGGAATGGGCTCAGACAACTCATACAAACGTGCGCACATGCACACCTCTGTGAGCTGATTTGATTAAAACCGTACACCTCTTATTACTAGGTAATGGACAGAGGGTCACTGAGGGGAGATTATGGGGTGGTGTGTGCTAACAAAGCCATATCAATGAAGGGGTCAGTATGGGGGGAATTGTCAACTTTACACACACACACACGTGTGGAGAAAACACACACACCACCTAACTTCCTGTCAATACACGCTGGGTCCTTTAAAAATGATGATATCATCTCATCTAGTGTGTGTGCCTCATTACCTTGCCTTTCTGCCAGTTGAATTGAGTTCAATGCCCGCATGCACCCACACACACTTGCACAACACCTAAATATTTTGGCTGCTGCACAGTAGTTTCCCTCTCCATCAAAGATAACCCCAACAATAGCTGACCTTCCATTCCCAATGAGATCTGTCTGTTGTTATTGAGCTCTGAGTGCCATTCAGTTGGATCTGATATGAACTCACTTTAACCTTTACTTCATACCCATCCCGGATCCGGGAGCATCCTCATCAAAAAAGCTGACTAGCATAGCCTAGCCTAGCCTAACGGGACAGGGATATCATATAATATAATTTCATGAAATCACAAGTCCAATACAGCAAATGAAAGATAAACATCTTGTGAATCCAGCCATCATTTCCGATTTTTAAAATGTTTTACAGCGAAAACACAATATGTATTTATATTAGCTAACCACAATAGCCAAACACACAACGGCATATTTTCACCATGTTTCCACCGCATAGGTAGCCTTCACAAAACCCACAAATAGAGATAAAATTAATCACTAACCTTGAACAACTTCATCAGATGACAGTCTTATAACATCATGTTATACAATACATTTATGTTTTGTTCGAAAATGTGCATATTTAGAGCTGCAAATCGTGGTTATACATTGTGAATATGTAGCAACAATTCACCAAAATCTCCGGAGATATTTTGGACATTCACCTTATCTAATCAAAGAACTCATCATAAACTTTACTAAAAAATACATGTTGTACAGCAAATGAAAGATACACTGGTTCTTAATGCAACCGCTGTGTTAGATTTTTTAAAATAACTTTACTACAACATACAAAATGCATTATTGTGAGACAGCGCTCACATATTCTCCGCCCTGTTAGGGTCAACATATTCCACAGAAATATGAAATAACATCATAAATTGTGTCTTACTTTTGCTGAGCTTCCATCAGAATGTTGTGCAAGGAGTCCTTGGTCCAGAATAAATCGTTGTTTGGTTTTAGAATGTCCATTTCTTCTGTCGAATTAGCAACCTTGGCTAGCCATGTGGCGTGAACATGCCCATCAACTCTTGGCGCAAAGAACGGAAAATTCCAAAAGTCCCAATAAACGTCGAATAAACTGATACAACTCGGTTGAAAAATCCTACTTTATGATTTTTTTCTCATATGTATCAAATAAAATCAGAGCCGGAGCAATTCGCCGTGTATACCGAACGCTCTTCAGAAGACAATGTCGAGGTCCCCCGCGCGCCGTCGACAACAAACAAAATACCGGACCTGCCACTCCAAAAGCTCTTATTCGGCCTCAGATCAAGCTAGACACCACCACTGCCTGTTGACATCTAGTGGAAGGCATTTGAAGTGCATACATATCGATAAATAAAAGCCAGTTAAACAGAGCCTCGTTTTCAGATTTTTCACTTCCTGTATGGAAGTTTGCTGCCAAATGAGTTCTATTTTACTCACAGATATAAATCAAACAGTTTTAGAAACTTCTGAGTGTTTTCTATCCAATAGTAATAATAATATGCATATTGTATGATCTAGAACAGAGTACGAGGCCGTTTAATTTGGGCACGTTAAATTTTTTCCAAAGTGAAAACAGCGCCCCCCTATTGACAAGAAGTTTTTAAGCTCCTGAGTGGCGCAGCGGTCTAAGGCAATGCATTTTAGTGCAAGAGGTGTCACTACAGTTCCTGGTTCGAATACAGGCTGTATCACATCCGGCTGTGATTGGAAGTACCATAGGGCGGCGCACAATTGGCCCAGCGTCGTCTGGGTTTAGCCGGCGTAGGCCGTCATTGTAAATAAGAATTTGTTCTTAACTGACTTCCCTAGTTAAATAACATCTGGTGCTGGGATTATTAGCAGCTTTGCCTTCATGTGCACACTGAGCAAACATAATTGTAACCACCTGAATGTGCATGACTCTGGTTGTCTACTCTATGAAATGCTGAATCACTTCAAAGATTGACTTGACCTAGCTAATCTACCTCTAGTCAGTAGAGGATCTCAAAAGAGACCATCAAAACATAATGTCATTTCAATAAGAGTAATGGGCTGGTTTGCTGACAACTGACAGTCATCAAAGGAGTAACACACAGTGGGGTTTAATAATGTGGCTACATTGTACAGTAGGCCTATGTGCTCCATATTCATATTTCCATCTATAAGATGTCTTATCCAGTAGCTGAGGAAAGGGTATGATACTTAAATAAATAAATGTGTAGTTATTCCCTTTACCATTAAATGGTTTGTTTCAAGGTTTTACTGCTAACCTACAAAGCATTACATGGACTTGCTCCTACCTATCTTTCCGATTTGGTCCTGTCGTACATACCTACACGTACACTACGGTCACAAGAAGCAGGCCTCATAATTGTCCCTAGAATTTCTAAGCAAACAGCTGGAGGCAGGGCTTTCTCCTATAGATCTCCATTTTTATGGAATGGTCTGCCTACCTATGTGAGAGACGCAGACTCGGTCTCAACTTTTAAGTCTTTACTGAAGACTCATCTCTTCAGTGGGTCATATGATTGAGTGTAGTCTGGCCCAGGAGTGTGAAGGTGAACGGAAAGGCTCTGGAGCAACGAACCGCCCTTGCTGTCTCTGCCTGGCCGGTTCCCCTCTCTCCACTGGGATTCTCCTCCTCTAACCCTATTACAGGGGCTGAGTCACTGGCTTACTGGTGCTCTTTCATGCCGTCCCTAGGAGGGGTGCGTCACTTGAATGGGTTGAGTCACTGACGTGATCTTCCTGTCTGGGTTGTTGCCCCCTCTTGGGTTGTGCCGTGGCGGAGATCTTTGTGGGCTATACTCGGCCTTGTCTCAGGATGGTAAGTTGGTGGTTGAAGATATCCCTCTAGTGGTGTGGGGGCTGTGCTTTGGCAAAGTGGGTGGGGTTATATCCTTCCTGTTTGGCCCTGTCCGGGGGTATCATCGGATGGGGCCACAGTGTCTCCTGACCCCTCCTGTCTCAGCCTTCAGTATTTATGCTGCAGTAGTTTGTGTCGGGGGGCTAGGGTCAGATTGTTATATCTGGAGTACTTCTCCTGTCTTATTCGGTGTCCTGTGTGAATTTAAGTATGCTCTCTCTAATTCTCTCTTTATCTCTTTCTTTCTTTCTCTTGGAGGACCTGAGCCCTAGGACCATGCCTCAGGACTACCTGGCATGATGACTCCTTGCTGTCCCCAGTCCACCTGGCCGTGCTGCTGCTCCAGTTTCAACTGTTCTGCCTGCGGCTATGGAACCCTGGCCTATTCACCGGACGTGCTACCTGTCCCAGACCTGCTGTTTTCAACTCTCTAGAGACTGCAGGAGTGGTAGAGATACTCTTAATGATCGGCTATGAAAAGCCAACTGACATTTACTCCTGAGGTGCTGACTTGCTGTGATTATTATTATTTGACCATGCTGGTAATTTATGAACATTTGAACATCTTGGCCATGTTCTGTTATAATCTCCAACCGGCACAGCCAGAAGAGGACTGGCCACCCCTCATAGCCTGGTTACTCTCTAGGTTTCTTCCTAGGTTTTGGCTTTTCTAGGGAGTTTTTCCTAGCCACCGTGCTTCTACACCTGCATTGCTTGCTGTTTGGGGTTTTAGGCTGAGTTTCTGTACAGCACTTTGAGATATCAGCTGATGTAAGAAGGGCTATATAAATAAATTTGATTTGATTTTGATTTGATTTCTCACTTACTGTAGGCCAAAAATCTTACACAGGGCTTTTTGCCCTGACAAGAGGTTGTGGTTAATTGAGAAAAGGTTGAAGAAATGGGTATTTCGGATTAACTGGAGTATTGTCACTTAGAGGAAAACACTAGTAGCTCCCAAATATTTTATTATCTAAAATCACAGTTCATTGTGGTTTCACGAGTCATTTGGGAAAGAAAATAAAACAACTATATGGGAGAAACAGTGCATTTGAGGTAATGGTATAATCACAATATAGCCAAATTTGTAATGACAGTCACAGATTGTTGCTGGACAATATTGTATGTAGCAGTGTGCTCCAAGGGATACAGTCTTTTATAGTAGGGTGGGACTGGTAAGGCTTTCAGTCAATTACTTTTCATATTTTTTCCAATTCAACAGAAAAACTTTGACAGTTCCCAGTTACCCATATGAATAGTGAGGTATTTTACAGTCTTGTTTGTGCCAATAGTTTGTCACGGATGAATAGGAGTGGAAGGTAGGAGTCAGGTGCAGAGAGCAGAGGGTTCAAGAAAAGTAGGTACTTTTATTCCGGCACAAACGGTCATGCCCAAACACAGGGCAGAAAACACTGACCAACCCAAACACAGGGTAAAAACGTTCCGGAGCACAAAACCACAGCCAACACTAAACGTGAACACAAAATAATCACCCACAAACTAGAGCGGGCCTAACAAGCTTAAATAGGCTAGAAAATAAAGAAAACACAAATAGGAACAGGTGCAACTAATCAGACAAAACTAACAGAAAAGGAAAAAGGGATCGGTGGCGGCTACTAGGCCGGTGACGACGACCGCCGAGCACCGCTCGAACAGGTAGGGGAGCCAACTTCGGCGGGAGTCGCGACATAGTTATGTAGTCCAATCTGGCATAGTATCAACATTGTATTTCTTCTGAGAGAGATATACAATACACACTACTTCTATAAATAAGCGCTTGTTTTTAGCTTGAATTGAAGTCATCAAATTCAGATTAACCAGAAGTACGTGAACGGCCTCCAACACAGTGGCTTCCTAGAAATTTGGCATCAACAGCAATAACAACTGAGGGATATGGTCATCTTTTTACTACAGCCTACTACAAGGTCAGACAGTGTAAACTCATTACTACAGTACTCTACTGTATGCAATGTCTGCCATTCCTATTTAGACCATTTTCAATCCATAAACAGTTGACAGTACCACTAAATATTGGATAAATGTACCAATGCAGAATAACTATTAACTAGCTATTGCAGAATATGACCCAGGCATTACATGTATGTACACTACACACACAGGTGTTATAACTGTGCTGTAAACTATAATATTCTACCCTCCATGTGACTGTCCAACCTGAAGTTGTTTTTCCTCTTATCTCTATGCACACATCACTGTTGTTTATTTTCTTCCACATATCTTTAGCTTTCTTTCACTGAAAATGGAGGTAATCACATGCACAGTTCTATTCACATCTTACACTGTACTACTCCTGCTTGCATAAGCAAGAAGAGGCACTCCAGTCTGGCCAGCCAATGAAAGTACTTGGGGGTGTTCTCCTCGAAAAGAACATGCTGTCCTGACCTAAATTAACTCCATTCAAAACTGGCTGCAGTGAAAGCCAACCTAAGTGGCTGTCACGAGTGGTGTGTTTTTCTTAATGCGTTCCTGATTGGATAAAGCGAGTGTCAATAACATTCGTTTTCACCCATACGGTAGTACAGGACCTGCCCTCACTATGCGTGTTGTTTTTAAATCGAGAGTCGGTGCAAACTCCTGCAGAGAGAATGGCGCGCAAATCAGCCCAAGATCTGTAATAGAGAGTTGTGCGTAATTGTTTTGATACCACATAAGAAAAGTGTATATTGCGATGGTTGTAAAGTATCCTAGACACACTAGTGTAGTTTGCACATTACAAATTAGGTTGGTTACCTTCTCTCTCTGCAGCGCGAGCTACGTGTAATCGAAGTCCAAAGATAATTTTTTTTGCACATTCTCTTGAGCATGTCTCGTGGAATCTATAGCGTTTTCAATTCTAAAGAATCTCGTCACTCAATAAACAGAAGCGTCATGAATTTATTCAACTGTAGCATTATTATTTAATGTTTTTATTTAACCCTTATTTTACCAAGTAAATTGACTGAGAACACATTCTCATTTACAGCAACGACCTGGGGAATAGTTACAGGAGAAAGGAGGGGGGATAAATGATCAAAAGTTGCAACTAGTCGTTGTCCTTTCAAATAAGGATCCCTTAGGCTCGCGTCCTGCTGCGCAACTATAATTCCTGGGTGACTAGTCTATACGTGAGCTTTTACACATTATCAACCATATGTCATAACTAATACCTTTACTAGCCTACTGCCGAGGTTGGCCCTGGCACACTATAGCCTAAATTAAACAATGTATAGCATACTGTGACAATGTGGACATATGGAGGAAAATGAATGGGCACATAATATGCAATTATGAAAATTATAAGTATTTTTTTTATTTAACCCAATATAATTTTTTGAGCAAATGATTGCCTTTTTCAGAGACACAATACAAAATATACAGGTATATTTTTAATTAGGCTCAGTTTTGCAACCTTTTGTATCCAAAAACAACATCTAAAAAAAGTATTTACATAAAAATGCCACTTTGGATATCCATACAACCACAAAAACCTGAACAAAAATAAGTTACTATAATTTTTACAAGGAAATATACAAAGGTACACTTCAAACTTTATTACAGTTACATGCAGTGTAACTTTGTCTTTAATCTATATAGTGCCATGTCATGCTCAACATGAATTCAACACACAATAAGAGGCAAATTGTTGATTCACATATTTATGTTTGCAACGTGCCCAGTGGTTATAACACATCTGAGAGCGTAGGCTACTCTGGTCAAACTGGAGCACATTATAAATAAGTTAAAGGAAACCAACTGATTTTAGGGCGGCAAAATAATAATAATAATTAATACTGCAAAATGGGAACTCATATATTCTAACTTTTTCCAATAATTTCTAACTATGCTATGAATAAGCCCTATTCATTTAATAATTTTTCCATAAAAATAAGACAAATGTTGAAACTTTGGCAGGTTCTTTCCCTTTCTCAGTAGGAAAACTTATAATAATATATTATTTGCATGTAAACTTTTATCTAGTTAGGTCATGTAACATATAAGTCATTCTGATTGACAGTATGGCCTTAGTGTAGCGTTGGGTCAATTACATTCAAATTCAGTCAATTCAGGAAATAAACAAAAATTCCAAATATTTTCTCTCATTGAAAAGCATTGAGGAAAATTGGAATTTGAAGACTTTGTTTACTTCATCAATGAAATAGAATTGACCCCAACCCTAAAGACCAGCTTTTGAATAATAGGCCTTCAAACTATGTACTACCAATGAACACTGCAAAAAGCCACAAAATAGAAACAACTGATTCTTTGATGAGATACCTGATTTAGAAATAATCTGCATTTATGACTATCAATTATACCTGAACAAGGATATCATATGACCACTTTTACAAACAAACAATATATTTTTGAAAACTGCACAGCAATTCTTCAAGACACGTATTTTATCAACATAATAATATTATGTTTTATGTGCTACATATGAAACATAGGTAGTAAAAATAAAACTGAGCAAAAAGGGAAAAACATTTTGGCACACTGCTACATTTTCTGCTTTTGAAGCGATTGGATTAAATTGAGTGCCAAAACTTTAGTGTAAATATTCAGTGCTTGCACAGCCTCCTTCCCTCCTAAAGGCAGGCCATTTTGTATCCTGTCTTCTCTTCTTCAGGTCCTGAAGTACAGTATTCAACGAAAAATGAGAACTTCTCAGCGCTGTGGGGAAAACCAATTCATATTAGCTCTGTTCACAGAAGGGGTTATGGGTACATAGCCTGAAGGTTATAACACATACAAAGTAAAGACAGTTTAGTTGTCCAGTATCATGCATTGTGTATTCTGTTGAAGCAAGAAAACAGTGCAAAAGTGTACATTAAATGTCAACATGTCACTCAAGACAGAATGCTGCAGAGCGAGAGAGCAGCAGCTTGCAGAGCTTATTCTCTTGAAAACAACCCTTCCTCATACAAAGCCTGCTGATGACGTGTTACTACTGTTCTGCACTTGAACTCGTCTTGCTTAAGTTAATATTAGACCAGATAGCTGGGGCGTTTACGAAAGTGTGTCATCTACACTTTTTAACATCTCACTAAGGCTTCACATTTAAAATCCAACATAGGCTTAACAACTGAAATGCTTATGTTAATAATAAGGTTATTAGAACAACCGGGATATGCTCATTTTACGGTATGAAATTGGAAATGCATGATGATGAAGTTCTTACCTTGGTATTAGTGTTCATGTGTCCTGGAATCGTTTTTGCTGGGTGTCTGCTCTACTGACTTTGACACAACTTCATCCTCTTCACTGGAATGCAACTTTTTACCTGTACTTTGGGGTTCTGATAAAACACAATTTAAAGATATGTCAGTAAACAGCAGTTTTTCTACAAAAAGCTCATTTCCCGCCAGTGAAATGCTTACTTACAAGCCCTTTACCAAATAAACTAAAGTAAAACAATATATAAAAAAATAAGCAAAAGTGGTTATATAATCATGCTATTCATTAGGCCAGAGCAAAACAAACATTCAAAACTCAAGATGAGGAAGAAATCAAAGTGTTAAATAGCTTGACACACAAAGCGTGTCTTTCTGGAAAGAAAATAAGTACCAACGGAATCAAGCGGTGTGCGGTACAAAGTATAGGCTTTCTGCGAGTGTATCAGTGCAGTGACGCAGAATCTCGCAGATTGCAACAATTTAATTCGACTGTGCCATATTGTGCGATGGAGACTGTCTGAATTGTTTTTGATTGGTGAACTAAAATCCTCAAGTACATTTTCAAAACTGCATAATTTACCTGGATTTGCAGGTCTTTTCCTTGCCCCGTTGTGAGAGTGGTGACAATCCGTCTGTCTCTCGTTCTTATCGGATAGCTCAGCCCCGTTCGCAGGACAGCTCCGTCGGACTCCGTTATCATGATTCCCGTTATGGTCCACATTTCCAGAGGACCAGACTCGCTTATGAGGCGGTCTGCTGTAAAAGTCTGGCACGTCACTGCTTTTCATCGGTTCCCATTTATAATCTCCCTGGGGAAGGGGCTCGTCGTTTAGAAAATCAAAATTCCATTTGTCAATAAAAACCTTCTCCATCTCTTTCATTTGAACCAAACACTCCCTCCCAAATTCGTCATGATCCACCGATCCGAAAAGATTTCGGCAAATCTGGGGCTTCGTGTGATCCGTCGGTCGCGGATCCACCCTTTCCAACGTCGGACTCCCATTCGAAAGACTAACATTTGACATGTTGTTACACATATGAAAACGACCCTAAATCGTGACGGTTTATCCCAAAAAACAAGTATTCCTTTTAAATAAGCGACCTGGTTCACAAGATGGAGACGCATGCATAGCATCCGTAAAACAGCCAACGTGATTACCCCTCAATCTGCCCGACTAGTGAAGGTTTAGTTCTGTTGGTTGTTTTCTGCCGTTTGACTACGGAACTAAGTCATCTGTGCTGTACCAAAGATGATGGATATACTGACGAGATACATGTCCCTAACAATAGGAGTCGTTGTCCACAAGCGGCACCCTGAGCTGTCTAGCTCCCGCCTATCCTTTCTTTGGATTGGTGGATACATTTGTAATCAGTTTTTCAATATTCGATGACGGCTGTTGACGTCAACCGCCTGTACTGAATGGGGAGAGATGCTATGCTACTAGCCTCATTTCATTAATATACATAACCATCTCGAGACAACTCCAATATAAAGTGTTTTTCCTTAAAAGTTGCCGGAATGTCACGTCTTTCTTATATCAGTATACTCGTAACAACTTAAATATTACGAAACTTATATTCGATCAAATGAACCTCACTTAGAAAATAATCCATACTTTTTTGTTGAACAAATTCGACATTTTTAATGACCCCATAAAAAAACGCATTGCTTGGTGGGCGAAACAACGAATAACACCTCCTGCTGCAGGGAGACTGTTTTTTGCTGTTGGGCCTCTCTCTTCCTCTCCCTGGCTGTACCCAATATGGCGATACGGCTCTTGTATACTAGCACGCAGTAAAATGTAGAGTGCTGCTTCGGCCGCCCAGAGTGGCTCGCTTGTGGGCGTGCTGGAAACATATGGCAGCTACTCGATTTTGCGTCAAGAATTCAGCATAGCAAGTTTTTAGGAAGGTCTGGTTATTAAATGGGTTAAGAGTTTAATCCATTCTTCATTTCATTAATTTATTCAGAGGTAAGTGGTAATATGCTCTAAACCGCTCTGGTGACAAACAAACTTTGCTGCCCTGTTTCCAATCATCCACAATTGCTGGGAGAACCTGTTCAAGTAAGTTAAGTAAATACATTTAGAAAATGCAAAAAAAATATGTATTATGAGCTAACTAGCTACAGTGCAGGCTAACTCAAATGAGCTGCTAGGTATCTAGCCAACTTTACATACTGTAACTTCATATTAGCTAGCTATCTTGTATTTATCACTGTAAAAAAAAAAAAAATCGAAACGCATTTGTAGGTAGCTAACGTTAGCTAACAGCCATGCAGGAGGGTGCAAGGATAGCAGCCCCAACTGTCAAAGTGAGAGAGTAGGCTTTTCTGGATAGGGCAGGTACTTTTGTGTAGTTCCAGTCCCTACTAGTGACGACGGAGATAATTGTAACAATATTCAGTGCGGTCTAATTTGAGTATAATGAAGTCTGTTTCTGTGCTCAGAGCTGTGAAAGCCTGTCTGCGTATGAAGAGGTACCAATGAAGTGCAGTGGTTCTCAGTGCTGGTGACTCAAAGGGGAGCACTTTTTTGTTTTTACCTTAGCACTACACAGCTGATTCAATTGGTATTTATGTATTAATTAGTGATGATATCCTTGATATGACCCTGCTATTGTCACATGCACATGCGTCTATCTATCCAATGTTATAAGGGTATTATATTTTATTATAAACTGTGTGGTGCCAGCCCTGAATGCTGATTGTCTGACAGCCGTGATATATCAGCCAGTATACCACAGGTATGACAAAACATTTATTTTTACTGCTCTAATTACGTTGGTAACCAGTTTATAATAGCAATAAGGCACCTCTGGGGTTTGTGGTATATGGGCAATATACCACAGCAAAGGGCTGTGTCCAGGCACTCCGCAATGTGTCCTGCCTAAGCAGTGGTATATTGGCCATATACCACACACCCCCCGTGCCTTATTGCTTAAGTAATCTACAATGACCTGGTGATTTAGAAGTCTAATAATGACATCATCTTACATATTCCTACAGATACTTTGTTACTGGAGATTCCTTCAAACTGATTTCCTAGTTACCGTGTAGGGTACTGCAAGGTTGGGTGACCAGGGCCACCTGGGACTGCCTCCTGGGGGAATTCATGCGTGTGAAGACTACCTGTGTCCTGCATAACTTCATGAGTTTGGACACGAGGACCTGGAGGAGTTCTGCTGCCGTGTGCCAGAGGAGAGGTCTGCTGGATGGGGACCAACAACACAGCACGGGAGGCAATCCATAAGTGGGAGAAATTCACCTCCTACTTCTTTAAAGAGGGTGCTGGCCCCTGGCAACAGCATACACTACACTGTAGATGGCTCTTTTAAGAGCCATCCACATTGCAATAAGAGTATTCTTCCATTTACTTAGCTATGTCAACTGCAGTTATTACATTTCCCAGTTTCTCTCCTTTTGATTTCTACTTCTCAGGTGAGGGTGCTGTTCAAGTAAGGGTGATGTCTGTACAAAAACAAAACGGGTGCTTTTAAGAGTCACCCATATTGAAAACATTTAGAACAAGTAGACACCCTATAACCCACACCCTTGTGTATCAATCTGATTGTGTTGTGCAGTAAGCAGGCTCAGGTGTATAACTGTGGCTCCTTCCACCTTCAAAGAATGGGCAAGGGGACCAACCATGGAGAACAGTAAGACACTTCATTATTTCTATTCATATAACTACGCTATATTGTTTGTCCTCTGATCTGCAAGTTTTTCAGTATTAAGTACTTTGCAGCCACTTAGTTTAGACACCAGGTGAGACCACACAAACAGATTGGTGCAGTTCAGGTATGAATCTGAGATTATTTTTCAGTCGTATCCAATACCAGGAGTATCCAATTCCAGTCTTTGAAGGATGGTGTCTGTCTGCATTTATGTATTACAATTATACACTTCAACAGTGTTTACCAATCCTGGTCCTGGGACATCAATGGTTACACATTGTAACTAATAAACAGGATTTAACTAGTTAAAGGCTGATTTGTATTTCATATATACATAAATATAATTTAAAAGACAGTACACTACACTTCCTATGCATCATGTAAATACTCTAAAACCGGTAGTATTTCATCAAATGAGACTTAATTTCAACCAGTAAAGAATGTGAAACGCTTTATTGAAAGAAGTTCATTATCCAAGTGTTATAAATAGATGCATTATAAATACAAGTTCAATCTGTACCTCAATGCACATCTGTGGTGTATTATAAAAACAGGAAGAAAGAGGCGGCGGCGAGAGGTGTAAAGGGAAAAAGGTAAGAACATAGGAGCAGGGAAGACAGCATATGATTAATGAATCACAGTGGTGCTACCCAAATATTCTCTCAGTTCATCACAATTACATAATAGTGTCTCTAGGTGGGCCGAAGGTTATCTTAAAAGCGGGTGAGGTGGCGATGATGGGACTGGGGGTTGGCATCCTCTCGCATCAAAACATATCTGCAGACGAAAGACAGATGGAGTGGGCATGTTTAAGCCTGATGTTTTTATTCTAACATTGTTAGACATAATAAGCAGGAGGTGAAATGCAAAACTGACCTTGGATCATTAACTCTGGG
This sequence comes from Salvelinus fontinalis, assembly GCF_029448725.1. Lineage (NCBI taxonomy): Eukaryota > Metazoa > Chordata > Actinopteri > Salmoniformes > Salmonidae > Salvelinus > Salvelinus fontinalis. Next base: position 22,281,493 of record NC_074703.1, on the reverse strand, counting down.
ACTACTGCATCTATCTGTATTTCAGTGTAAAGCATCTTTTTAATAATACTTCCTGTTGACCTGACCAAGTGACCTCTCACCTCTGATCATGCTGCTCGCTGTCAGCCAGTTTAGATGTGGGAGGGGTTCACCGACACAGCTGATATAACCTAGAGGATTTAAGGAGAAGAGGAAGTGAAGTGAAGGAGAGGCTTAGAGAAAATAAGGTAGCTAGAGACAATGTTCAACAGGAATCTGTTTGTGTGTCCACACTAAGTGAATGCAGAGTACTTTATACTGAAAAACATGTACAGAGATGACGACAAACAATATAGCGTAGTTATATAAATAATGATGTTTCTAACTATTCTCCATGGTTGGTCCTCTTCTATTCTTTGAAGGTGGAAGGAGCCACGGTTATACACCTGAGCCTGCTTACTGCACAACACAATCCATCAATCAGATTGATACATGTAGGTGTGTGTGGGTTACAGGGTGTCTGTCTAAATGTTCTACATATTTTCAATATGGGTGACTCTTAAAAGCGCCCGTTTTGTTTTTGTACATACATCACCCTTACCAGAACAGCACCCTCACCTGAGAAGTAGAAATCAAAAGGAGAGAAACTGGGAATTTAATAACTGCAGTTAACATAGCTAAGTAAATGGAAGAATACTCTTATTGCAATGTGGATGGCTCTTAAATAGCATTTGGTTGTGTATAGTGTAGTCTATGGTGTTGCCAGGGAACAGCACCCTTTTCGAATAAGTAGGAGGTGAAGATCTCCCCCCCACGGATTGCCTGTTGTGCTGCGTTGTTGTCCCCCATACTCGAAACATCCTGCAGAGCAGCAGACCTCTCCTCTGACACACGGCGGCGAGCTGCAGATCCCCTCCAGGTCCTCATGTCCATACTCATGAAGTTATGCAGGACACAGGTAGCCTTTCACACGCCTGAATTCCCCTAGGAGGCAGTCCCAGATTGCCCTGGTCACCCAACCTTGCAGTGCCCTACACAGTAACTAGGCAATTTAGACGTTTACATCACCAGGTCATTGTTGATTCTCTCATCTCTCTCTACCAAGACTATTTGCATTAGGGACTAGAAGTGAGGACGGAAAAGTACCTGCTCTATCCAGAATAGCCTACTCTCACTGACAGTTGGGCCTGCTATCCTTTCCCGCTCCTCCATGGCTGTTGGCTAGCTACCTACAAATGCATTTATATTTTTTTTACAGTGATAAATACATCAAGATAGCTAGCTAATATGAAGTTTAGGTAGCTGGTGATATTTAATTCACTTTGCTAGCTATCTATACAGTATGTACACATGGCTAGAGAGCTAGCTACATTAGCAGCTCATTTGAGTTAGCTAACTACTTAGTGCAGGCTAATAATACACAGTTATTTTTTTACATTTTCAAAATGTATTCACTTACTTGAATAGGTTCTCCCAGCCATGTGGACGATTGGAAACAGGGCAGCAAAGTGTCACCAGAGCGTTTGAGCATATTACTATTTACCTGTGAATAAATTCATGAAATGGAGAATGGATTAAACTATTTAGTCAATTTAATAACCAGACCTTCACACAAAATTTGCTATGCTAAATTCTTGACGCCCAATCGGACGTGCTGCTATATGCTGCCAGCATGCCCACAAGCGAGCCACTCTGGGTGGCCTTAGCGGCAAGCAGCAATTTACCGCTTGCTAGTGTACACGGGACATTAGAGAGGAACTACTAGTTGGGGAATCAGATTGACAGGGAAGAAAATGAGCTTAATTGGTTTACGAACATGTAACCACCAATATTTCTTTCTTAAAGGTGAATGTGGCTGTAGGAATATTGTGTTTTTAGAAGTTAAACAGATCAACCCATTCAGATAAAAATGGTATTGCATTTTTACTGGTTTATGACAAAAGAAAGTGGATTACAGTCTTGTATGATCGGTCATAGAATGACACTGTCAGTTTTTGGAACAAGGGAAGGAAATTCTTGTTTGTAATGGTCTCTTGGGAGAGAGGGAAAGGTTCTGTGGAAGTATACCTGTCCTGCATTTGGCAATGTTGGGTTCAGGGTTCAACATCTCCATTTTGTTTGTGCTTTTTAAATCTGCTTCCAGTCCAGAGTGACATCTCCTCAGTGTTAAATGCCTTCCATCATAGTTGGCAGCTCGCCTATTGTCAACTGACTTTGACACAATCTGACTATCACTGCAGTTTAGTGGTTACAATTGCTTATGTACTTGGAGTTCCCTCACTGGGACACATACAATTTAGGATTTGTCCAAAATGGCTCCCTATTTAGTGCACTACTTTCAACCAGGGCGCAGGCGGTTTTGGTCAAAAGTAGTGCACTAGTATAAATAGGGTACCATTTGAGGCATACACAGAATGTTCCTTGGGAGCAGAGTTCTCATTTACTCTGCAAGATCAACAAGTCAGTGCATCTTGTTTTATAAACATTGTCGTCATCTATAGAAAAATAGCATTTCTATCACTGCTTGGGCGAAGCATATTTCATAAAGTGCAAACTACATGTATTTCTGGTAGTATATATATATATTTTTGTCAAATTTCTCCATGTTATATTGAAATATTAAACAAGGTACATTATATATTTTGACGTTGGGACTCATTGTATTCAGCTGCTGTGAATGAGGGATGTAATGAACTGTCATTTTCAGTCTGGTAATAAGTCTTTACTGACATCTAGTGGTAAAACTGTATGACACCAAGTTGAATCCCTTATGTGGCCCAGAAGTTATGTTCAGTTCAAACCATTTCTCCCAAAACAGAAACGTGTCTATTCCAGCGGGGTATATCACAAGAGAGTATCGCCAATATACTACCCGGGTCACCTGACCAAGGCAAGCACGCTAGCCACAACCCTAAGAGATATCTTCCAATTGAAAGGCTAGAGATTTTCCTTCCTGATGTACCTCCAGAGTCTTTAATTTGTGTCTTACAGAAATCATGAAACATCTGTCTTTGATGGCTGCTTTTTCTTGGCGAGCTCAGCTTGAATGTGAGTGGGGAACTGGTCCAAGTGTTTGTTCACACACTGCATGCAGAATCGCTTGGAGTAGAAAAGGCTGCAGCCCTGGAAGAAGAGAAACAAAAATAGTAACAAACACATTAAGCAAGCACACTATCACTGCAATGAAGTTATGACAAACTCAGCAAAAAAAAGAAACGTCCTCACTGTCAACTGCGTTTAATTTCAGCAAACATGTGTAAATATTTGTATGAACATAATAAGATTCAACAACTGAGACAAACTGAACAAGTTCCACAGACATGTGACTAACAGAAATTGAATAATGTGTCCCTGAACAAAGGGGGGGGGGGGGGGGCTCAAAAGTAACAGTATCTGGTGTGGCCACCAGCTGCATTAAGTACTGCAGTTCATCTCCTCATGGGACTGCACCAGATTTGCCAGTTCTTGCTATGAGATGTCACCCCACTCTTCCAAGGCACCTGCAAGTTCCCAGACATTTCTGGGGGAATGGCCCTAACCCTCACCCTTCGATCCAACAGGTCCCAGACGTGCTCAATGGGATTGAGAGCCGGGCTCTTCGCTGGCCTTGGCAGAACTGACATTCCTGTCTTGCAGGAAATCACGCACAGAACGAGCAGTATGGCTGGTGGCATTGTCATGCTGGAGGGTCATGTCAGGATGAGCCTGCAGGAAGTGTACCACATGAGGGAGGATGTCTTCCCTGTAACGCACAGCGTTGAGATTGCCTGCAATGACAACAAGCTCAGTCCGATGATGCTGTGACACACCGCCCCAGTCCATGATGACCCTCCACCTCCCAAAATGGATCCCGCTCCAGAGCACAGGCCTCAGTGTAATGCTCATTCCTTTGACGATAAACGTAAATCCGACCATCACCCCTGGTGAGACAAACCCGCGACTCGTCAGTGAAGAACTATTTTTGCCAGTCCTGTCTGGTCCAACGACGGTGGGTTGTGCCCATAGGAAACGTTGTTGCCGGTGATGTCTAGTGTGGAACTGCCTTACAACAGGCCTACAAGCCCTCAGTCCAGCCGCTCTCAGGCTATTGCGGACAGTCTGAGCACTGATGGAGGGATTGTGCGTTCCTGGTTTAACTCGGGCAGTTGTTGTTGCCATCCTGTACCTGTCCCGCAGGTGTGGTGTTCGCATGTACCGACCCTGTGCAGGTGTTGTTACACGTGGTCTGCCACTGGGAGGACGATCAGCTGTCCATCCTGTCTCCCTGTAGCACCGTCTTAGGCGTCTCACAGTACGGACATTGCAATTTATTGCCCTGGCCACATCTGCAGTCCTCATGCCTCCTTGCAACATGCCTAAGGCATGTTCACGCAGATGAGCAGGGACCCTGGGCATCTTTCTTTTGGTGTTTTTCTGAGTCAGTAGAAAGGCCTCTTTAGTGTCCTAAGTTTTCATAACTGTGATCTTAATTGCCTACCGTCTAAGCTGTTCGTGTCTTAACGACCGTTCCACAGGTGCATGTTCATTAATTGTTTACGGTTCATTGAACAAGCATGGGAAACAGTGTTTAAACTGTTTACAATGAAGATCTGTGAAGTTATTTGGATTTTTACGAATTATTTTTGAAAGACAGGCTCCTGAAAAAGGGACGTTTCTTTTTTTCCAATAGAAACTGAATTAATTTCATCTTGCAATGGAAACGGTTTACTCCATCGATCAGCGTGCATGCATATGCAAGGGCAGTCTGTTTTTTTTTGGGGGGGGGGGAGGGGCAGCGTGCACTTTAGTCTACATCGTTGCGTTCCACCCAGAGAGGAACTACAGGGGTCTTGGGCAGCCATAATAGCTTACCAAGCAAGAGGGTCCAGGGCACTCTGACTGTAGCTAGTGACGACATTTGAAATTCCAGATCCGGTGTTATATGCCATTTTGTCTACAAATACTAGCTAGCTAGCTACATGTCTGTCTAGTGTTTTCTTTTGACACTATCTTTTAGCCACAGAAGCAGAAACAAATGTCTCTCCATGGATTCCAATTGCTAGAACTGCTCTTATTAGTCAGAAGAAGAACATTTAAAAAATGACAGAGAACACTACAAGAGGGAGACTGGAGAATATATAAATAATTTCCATTAAAAACACAGGCACTGGGCTGCCCATCATTCACAACAGCTTATTCACACTTTACTTTGTATCGGGGGGGGGGGGGGGGGGGGGGGGTTGATCAGCTATAATATTGCTGATCGATTGTGGCTTCCATCAATGTAATTGTCTGCATATTTTCCAATCCCCCATATATATTTTGTAAATTTTTCCCTAACCATACCACCCCTCCCCTAATTGGAGTAAACTAATGGACAACACTTAAGCTTCTACTTAGAGCTTATACAATGCATTCAGAAAGTAGTCAGACCCATTCCCTTTTTCAACATTTTGTTACGTTACAGCCTTATTTCTAAAATTGATTAAAGAAAAAAAACAAACGGATACATTTTATCTACACACAATAGATGAATAAAATTAAGCTTAAGTGGAGCACTTAGAATACTACTTTTCCCCCCCCTCTCTCGATGGGAAAAAGTTTTTTTTATTAAGTTGAAGATGTGCTCTTTATGACAATGTTAAAATTAGGTGAAATCAAAAGTACATTTTTTACTCACCATCACAATTTAAATTATATCACTGCCAAAGTTTTGGCTTGATGGGTGTAGACTAGATGTCATAGCCATACATTTCTGGAATATTGTCGGGGTATTATATGAATTGGAGCAAAGATGCAAATGTACACTACATGACAAAGTATGTGGACATCTGCTCGTCGAACAACTAAATTCCAAAATCATGGGCATTAAATCTGGAGTTGGTCCCCCATTTGCTGCTATAACAGCCTCCACTCTTCTGGCAAGGCTTTCCACTAGATGTTGGAACATTGCTGCGAAGGCTTGCTTCCATTTAGGCACAAGAGCATTAGTGAGGTTGGGCACTGATGTTGGGTGATTAGGCCCTGGCTCGCCATCAGCGTTTCAATTCATCCCAAATGTGTTCGATGGGGTGGAAGTCAGGGCTCTGTGCAGGCCAGTCAAGTTCTTGCACATGGATCTCGACAAACCAAACAATTTCTGTATGGACCTTGCTTTGTGCACGGGGGCATTGTCTTGCTGAAACAGTCAAGGGCCTTCTCCAAACTGTTGCCACAAAGTTGAAAGCACAGAATTGTATATAATGTAATTGTATGATTTAAGGCGCCTAGCCCAAACCATGAAAAACAGTCCCAGACCGTTAATTCCTCCTCCACCAAACTTTACAGTTGGCACTATGCACTGGGACAGGTAGCGTTCTCCTGGCATCCACCAAAACCCAGATTCATCCGTTGGACTTCCAGATAGTGATTCATCACTCCAGAGAAGGCGTTTCCATTGCTCCAGAGTCCAATCGGGCGGCAGATAGCCTAGTGGTTAGAGCGTTGGACTAGTAGGTTGCAACATCGAATCCCTGAGCTGACAAGGTCAAAATCTGTTGTTCTGCCCCTGAACACGGCAGTTAACACTAGGCCGTCATTGAAAAACACTAGGCCGTCATTGAAAATAAGAATTTGTTCTTAACTGACTTGCCTAGTTAAATAAAGGTCAAATATAAATATATATATATTTTTTAAATGGCGGCAGGCTTTACACCACTCCAGCCGACACTTGGCATTGGGCATGGTGATCTTAGGTTTGCGTGCGGCTGCTCGGCCATGGGAACCCATTTCATGAAGCTCCCGACGAACAGTTCTTGTGCTGACGTTGCTTCCAGAAGCAGTTTGTAACTTAGTAGTGAGTGTTGCAATCGGGGACAGACAATTGTTATGTGCTAAGCGCTTCAGCACTCTGCGCTCCCGTTCTGTGTGGCTTACTACTTTGCGGCTGAGCCGTTGTTGCACCTTGAAGTTTCCACTTCACAATAACAGCACCCTTACAGTTGACCGGGGCAGCTCTAGCATGGCAAAAATTTGACAAATTGAGTTGTTGGAAAGGTGGCATCCTATGATGTTGCAAGTCACTGAGCTCTTCAGTAAGGCTATTCTATTGCCAGTGTTTGTCTATGGCGATTGCATGGCTGTGTTCTTGATTTTATACACCTGTCAGCAACGGGTGTGGCTGAAATAGACAAATCCACTAATTTGTAGGGGTGTCCACATACGTTTGTATATAAAGTATGTACATGCAACTCTGGAATACATTTAAGGCATTGAATACATTTAAGGCATTACATGCATTTTAGCAAAGATGCAACATTTCAAATGTATCTACATGTATTTGAAATAAATTGTACGTGATGTTAAATATTTAGAAATTTATTTTTTTTCATAAGGGTGACCAAGACGAAATAAAATTACTAGATTTTACTTTCTAGTTTATGACATTGACATCATATATTGTACAATGAGACAACAGATTTCAGCCATTTCATGCTCATTATTTTCGGCAATATGAGCAAACAACGTACCGTTCCAACACAAACTGTGATGTGGCACAAACTGCAGTTGGATCCCAGGATAAGGAACCTCTCTACGTCTGGACTGAAAGGATCCTTGGTCACAAAACACTCTTCCAACAAGCTGATGGAAAATAAACAAAAACATGAGTAAATGCAAGAGCTACAACTTTCTGAAAGGTTTACTTTACACCTCATGAGTTGACAGTCAGACACACACTAAACGTTCGCTAGTTTGGGCCACTAGAGACTCCACTATACTATATATTCTAGAAGCCACTAGCCAGGGACCAACTACATTTCATGCCATGTTAGCCAGTAAGTATGAGCAAATCTTGAGTAAACACTTCGCTAGTGTTATCAAAACTTTACTCACACAATAGCCCTGGTATTGGGTGGCTTCTGTCCGTAGTATGTGAATGGTGTAGATAAACTACACAAATGACAAGTAAACATATTCTGAGGAACCGTATCCGTGCTTGACTCCATTGTTGTCAACGCGAACGTGGTTCTACTTTCTTGTTTCTTTTCTTCATTTGTGGGACGTGTGCAGCAGCACGGTTCTACCACCACGTAGTGGACTGGAGTGATAATGCTGCATCCAAGAGGTCAAATAATGTAGGCCTACTGTACTTTGCGTTCAACTTTCACTATGGTCAACTGTCTATATCCAAAAGGAGTACATATTTTTCAGTTAGCTGATTCCTGCAGTAGACACATATTCATGACATTCAAAGTACTACTTTACAACCAAACTAAGACAATGAAATTGACTTTTTAAAATGGAAATATTCTACATAATTTATTTAAAATTCATCAATATCCAATTAATTAATTCACATGACTGAACAACACAGTTGATAACCCCACCAAATTGTAGGTGTACATCACAATGTCTCCCAGCAGTTTCTCTCAGACCTTGGCTAGCAAACCACTGCACAACCTCAAAAGATGAAATACTGTAAATCTGATCAACACTACTTGAGATAAAACATTATGTTCAAGTTAATGACATCTATTGTAGCTAGCTATGTCACTGAATGGACAAAGGCAATGGACAGTCAGTGGATCATCCTGACCTGAATATACCAACCATTGTTACTACAAATAGACAGGGAGGTATAGAGAACAGGGCCTAATTGATATCATTAACTGGACACAGTCCATACTTATACTGTCATGATGAAATTAGAGTACTGGAATATAGTGTAGATATGATATGGTAGAGTTTAATACACACAGTGTACTTTATTATGTTAAAAACATAACCCTAAACTGCCATGTAGTTTCTAATGGATTATGTGAATATGATATGTGCAAAATATTTATTTTGATAGTGGTATGTAAAGAGACACATTGGAAAAAATGAAGGGTCACGCAAATGCATGAGATAAGGATATATTTTTTTTATACAGGTGTCCCTTTGACCTTACTCTCAAATTGTTGAAATATTTACAAAATAAAGTATCAATGAGCTTAGCAGAGCCATGGCTTTGTTTGTGGTTAAAAAGAAGAACCTCTCTTCTCTAAGTTAGACCCGCGGAACACCTACCACCTGGTACGGATACAGGAAGGTGACGAGTGGAAGACAGCCTTCAACACTGCTAGCAGACACTATGAATACCTGGTGATGCCATTCGGTTTGACCAATGCTCCTGCTGTGTTCCAGGCCCTGGTTAATGACGTTCTCTGGGATATGTTCAACCGGTTCGTGTTTGTCTACCTCGACAACATCCTCATCTTTCCCGCTCGACTCAAGAACACGTTCTCCACGTCCGACAAATCCTCCAGCGTCTCCTGGAGAACCAGCTCCTTGACAAAGCCAAAAAATGTGAGTTCCAACGCTCCATCATCTCCTTCCTTGGATACATCATCGGTGCTGGGAATGTGCAGATGGATCCCGGAAAGGTGAGAGCGGTGGTGGATTGGCTCCAACCCACGTCCAAAGTGCATTTGCAACGTTTCTTAGGATTTGCCGTTTTATCCGGAGTTACAGCACCCTGGCTTCCCCCCTGTCACCACTCACCTCTCCCAAGACCACACTCACATGGTCCCCAGCGTTCCTGGACCTTAAGCACCGCTTCACCACAGCTCCCATTATTGATCCATCCGGACCCGTCCCATCAGTTCGTGGTGGAGGTAAACACTTCAGATGTCGGAGTGGGGGACCGTCCTGTCCCAGCGTTCTGCCCTGGACCTTAAGCTGCATCCCTGAGCCTTCTTCTCCCATCGCCTTCTCCCATCGCCACAAAGAGGAATTATGATGTGGGGAACCGAGAACTACTTGCGGTGAAGATGGTCTTGGAGGAGTGGAGACACTGGTTAGAGGGGGCGAAACTTCCCTTCATAGTGTGGACGGACCACAAGACCCTGGAATATCTCCGCACCGTCAAGCATTTCAACTCGGGAGGCCCTGCTAGCCAGATGTTTGTACCAGACGCTGCCCGCTCCATGGTTCCGGACATCTCCACGTTCGTCGCAGCCTGCACCGTCTGTGCTCAGAACAAGACTCCTTGGCAAGCTCCGGCTGGCCTCCTTCAACCTCTTCCTGTCCCTCACCATCCCTGGTCAGATATATCCCTGGACTTCGTCACTGGTCTCCCACCAGCTGATGGCAACACCACTATTCTCACCACTATTCAACACCACTAACCTGGTGGACAGGTTTTCCAAAGCCACCCATTTCATTCCCCTCCCCAAGCTACCTTCTTCCAAGGAGACGGCCCAGCTCATGGTGCAGCACATTTTCCGGATCCTTTGACTTTCAGTGGACATGGTTTTGAAGCATGGTCCTCAGTTCTCGTCCCGGATCTGGAAGGCATTCTGCACACTCATTGGGTCATCGGCCAGCCTGTCCTCCGGGTTTCATCCCTAATTCAACGTCCAGTCAGAGCGTGCCAATCAGGACCTGGAGACGACTCGTCGGTGCCTCGTCTCGGCCAACCCCACCACCTGGAGCCAGCAACTCTCGCCAGCAAGCCCAGTGGCCTTCCCTGCTCGGCCACTGGGCTCTCGCCCGTCGAGTGCTCTGTGGGTTATCAGCCCCCGCTCTTTCCGGAGGAAGAGGAAGAGATCAACATACCCTCTGCCCAGATGTTCATCCGCCGCTGTTGGCGTACCTGGATGAGAGCTCGGTCCGCTCTTCTCAAGACCAACTTCAGGTATCGTCGACATTCGGACCGCCATCGGACCCCGGCTGCCCGCTACCATCTTGGGCAGAGGAAATGGCTGTCCACTCGGGATCCCGCTAACTTTCCCCCAATTTTATTGGCCCTTTCCCCATTTTCAAGATTACAAGCCGCTCTGCTGTTCATCTTCTGTTGCACCATACCCTCCTTTTACATCCCACTTTTCATGTTTCTAGAATTAAACCTGTCTCACAGCCTTTTGTCTCGTTTCCAGGTCCACCCCTCTCCCCCGTCTCATTGACGGCCAAACTGCGTACACGGTGAGGCTTCTCCTGAAAGTTCAGCCAAGGGTTAGGGGATTCCAGGACCTGGTTGACTGGGAGGGTTATGGTCCAAAGGAGAGGTGCTGGGTCCCCGCTAGGAACATCCTGGACCCAGCCCTCATCGCTGAGTTCCATCACCGGCACCCCGATCAACCAGGTATGCACCAAGGTAGGACTCCATGTGGCGTCCCTAGGAGGGGGGTACTGTCACACCCTGATCTGTTTCACCTGTCTTTGTGCTTGTCTCCACCCCCTCCAGTTGTCGCCCATTTGCCCCATTATCCTCTGTGTATTTATATCTGTGTTCTCTGTTTTTTCATATCAAATCAAATTTTATTTGTCACATACACATGGTTAGCAGATGTTAATGCAAGTGTAGCGAAATGCTTGTGCTTCTATTTCCGACCATGCAGTAATATCTAACTAAGTAATCTAACAATTTCACAACAACTACCTTATACACACAAGTGTAAAGGAATGAATAAGAACATGTACATGAAAATATATGGATGAGCGATGGCCAAACGGCATAGGCAAGATGCAGTAGATGGTATAGAGTACAGTATATACATATGAGATGAGTAATATAGGGTATGTAAACATTATATAATGTGGCATTATTTAGTGGCTAGTAATACATTTATTAAATCCAATTTTTCATTATTAAAGTGCCTAGAGATTTGTGTTAGTATGTTGGCAGCAGCCACTCAATGTTAGTGATGGCTGTTTAACAGTCTGATGGCCTTGAGATAGAAGCTTTTTTTCAGTCTCTCGGTCCCAGCTTTGATGCACCTGTACTGACCTCGCCTTATGGATGATAGCGGGGTGAACAGGCAGTGGCTTGGGTGGTTGTTGTCCTTGATGATCTTTTTGGCCTTCCTGTGACATCGGGTGGTGTAGGTGTCCTGGAAGGCAGGTAGTTTGCCCCGGTGATGCGTTGTGCAGACCTCACTACCCTCTGGAGAGCCTTACGGTTGTGGGCGGAGCAGGCGGTGATGCAGCCCGACAGAATGCTCTCGATTGTACATCTGTAAAAGTTTGTGAGTGTTTTTGGTGACAAGCCGAATTTCTTCAGCCTCTTGAGGTTGAAGAGGCGCTGCTGCGCCTTCTTCACCACACTGTCTGTGTGGGTGGACCACTTCAGTTTGTCAGTGATGTGTACGCCGAGGAACTTCAAACTTTCCACCTTCTCCACCACTGTTATTTTCCTGACACCACACTCCGAGGGCCCTCACCTCCTCCCTGTAGGCCGTCTCGTCGTTGTTGGTAATCAAGCCTACCACTGGAGTGTCGTCTGCAAACTTGATGATTGAGTTGGAGGCGTGCATGGCCACGCAGTCATGGGTGAACAGGGAGTACAGGAGAGGGCTGAGAACGCACCCTTATGGGGCCCCAGTGTTGAGGATCAGCAGGGTGGAGATGTTGTTTCCTACCCTCACCACCTGTGGGCGGCCTGTCAGGAATCCAGGACCCAGTTGCACAGGACGGGGTCGAGACCCAGGGTCTCGAGCTTAATGACGAGTTTGGAGGGTACTATGGTATTAAATGCTGAGCTGTAGTCGATGAACAGCATTCTTTCATAGGTATTCCTCTTGTCCAGATGGGTTAGGGCAGTGTACAGTGTGATTGCGATTGCATCATCTGTGGACCTATTGGGGCGGTAAGCAAATTGGAGTGGGTCTAGGGTGTCAGGTAGGGTGGAGGTTATATGGTCTTTGACTAGTCTCTCAAAGCACTTCATGATGACAGAAGTGAGTGCTACGGGGCGATAGTCATTTAATAATTTACCTTAGCTTTCTTGGGAACAGGAACAATGGTGGCCCTCTTGAAGCATGTGGGGACAGCAGACTGGGTTAAGGATTGATTGAATATGTCCGTGATCACACCAGCCAGCTGGTCTGCGCATGCTCTGAGGACGCGGCTAGGGATGCCGTCTGGGCCTGCAGCCTTGCGAGGGTTAACACGTTTAAATGTTTTACTCACATTGGCTGCAGTGAAGGTTTTGGTAGCGGGCCGTATCGGTGGCACTGTATTGTCCCCAAAGCGAGCAAAGAAGTTGTTTAGTTTGTCTGGGAGCAAGACATCGTGGTCCGCGACGGGGCTGGTTTTCTTTTTGTAGTCTGTGATTGACTGTAGACCCTGCCACATACCTCTCGTGTCTGAGCCGTTGAATTGCAACTCTACTTTGTCTCTATATTGACACTTAGCTTGTTTGACTGCCTTGTGGAGGGCATAGCTACACTGTTTGTATTCAGTCATGTTTCTGGTCGCCTTGCCCTGATTAAAAGCAGTGGTACGCGTTTTCAGTTTTCCCATGCTCCTGTTTTCTCTTTAGTCCCTGTTTTCTTGTTTTGACACTCCTGCCTGCCCTGACCCTGAGCCTGCCGTTCTGTACCTTGTGACACTGCCCTGGATTACTGACCTCTGCCTGCCCTTCATGTATGCAGGCATTCCTGCATCTGCAGGAACCTCTCTTTATACTTCTATTGGTTCATTTTTAAGTTAGGGCAGGCGGGAGGTGGAGAGCGCTCCAGTACAGTAGGTGGTATTAATAACGTTGGATGCCAGCCACCGATAAACCCCACAGAAGAAGTGGTGGGGGGCGACAACGGCTAGCTAATATACACCGGTAGACAGTGTTTTTCACCCCCGCCTCTCGGGAACCCCCGCCTCTCAGTTCTGTTATCAATGGTGAGAGCAGGTGTTTGGCAGGCGGGAGCAAAGGACACTGTTTGCTAGTTTAGCCAGCTAGTCTTTGAGGTACACAGCACGCAGGAGGCAATGCTGTGTGCTATCTAACTAGCAATCTAGCTAGCACAAATTGTCACTAACTATCAAGCTAGCTAGTACACGGTGTCGCCCTAGCCTCCCATCTGCTGTGCTCAGGATTGGGGAGTAACGGATTACATGTAAGGGATTATATATATTTTTTGACTGTAATCCGTTACGTTACCAGCAGAAATATTGTAATCAGATTACAAAAAACTAGATGATTAGTTAGAGGATTACTTTTAAATTCAGAAAGGATGTTTGTGTAAAAAAATCTTTGACAATTCTCTGTTTTCTCAATGACATTCAAATCAGCATTTAAAATAGGTGCAAATTGACCACTATGTTGACACACCAAATGTGTTTTATGGATCGTGGGAAAAGAACACGAATAGTTTTTTGTAGGCTACAGTCCAAGTCTTTCAATGGTGCGACTGCTGTCGACATCCAAAGATTATCTCATTTGAATAAATGCTTGGAGGTAAGAATGACAGCAGTGGTGTAGTCTACTGCGATACGGATATCACTTGGTATTGATATCTACATAACAAGTGATATCTACAGCGCACTGATGTGAATCACACTGCTGCTCTCTCATTTAGCTATTTGCGCCTTACGGATTGTGGTTGTGATTGAATGGCTGTTCACAAATCTAAATGTATATTTGAACCCAATAATGGTTGAATTCAAGAAGTTTAAGATGCCTATCATTTATTGTTTTTGAATCCAGTGGTTAGCCAGTGAAAAATGTGCCCTTGCAACAGCTGCTTAATCCAAGCCCATGGAATAAAAGGGCTTTTATTGTTCAATCTAATTCATGCTGATATAAAAAAAAATCCATACACCTAATTGGCACATGCTCAAGCTTGTACATTTTTGATGGACTTAAAGGGGCAATCTGTAGTTGCTACATCCATTTTTGGACTTAAATATATATTCAATACCAGTCAAAAGTTTGGACATACCTACTCATTCCAGGGTTAAAAATAGTGAAGACATCAAAACAATGAAATAACACATATGGAATAATATGGTAACCAAAAAAGTGTTAAACAAATCAAAATATATTGTATATTTGAGATTCTTCAAAGTAGCTACCCTTTGCTACTCTCTCAACCAGCTTCACAGGGAATCCATTGATTCTTGAAGAATATAACTTATAAATGCCTCATGAGCTTAGTTCAACTGTCACACTCCATGAGAACCCAAAATATAAGCTTGTTTTAGTCCAATGTTTGTAAACATTGTAAATGTAAACAAACACTCTATAGCCTCATAACATAGTTAAAACAATAACTGTGATATCATGGATGGTCAGTCTTTGCATCCATAGCTCTGTCTATTAATCTGAGAGTGGTTACATTACTCCAGGCGCATCCCTCAGCTTTTTACCAAAACAGAGGCGGGGTGTCCGTTTTGTTAATGTTTCATCTGTGGATTTGCCCTTTAAAGAGCTGCATATTATCAAGATATCAGTGTCACCAACAAAAAGGTAAACAATAGGCCTATAGCAAATGCAGCATATGGCATTCATTTTTCACATGTAAATAGCACTTTCAGTAGTGCTCAAAGCATGCCATTCCATGAGCGCAGCATTTATTTTTCAACTTGAATCAATGAGCCCAATCAGTCCTCCATGACAACAAAATCAATTTCTGTGAATTCATGTGGCTCTCTGCAAAATCATAGCATGTTTTGGAACTACTGAACACAACACACCAATGTAAAATTAGATTTTTGGATATAAATATGCACTTTATCGAACAAAACATACATGTATTGTGTAACATGAAGTCCTATGAGTGTTATCTGATGAAGATCATCAAAGGTTAGTGATTCATTTTATCTCTATTTGTGCTTTTTGTGACTCATCTCTTTGGCGGGGAAAATGGCTGGGTTTTTCTGTGACTTGGTGGTGACCTAACATAATCGTTTGTGGAGCTTTCGCTGTAAAGCATTTTTGAAATCAGACACTGTGGCTGGATTAACGAGAATTGTATCTTTAAAATGGTGCCTAATACTTGTATGTGTGAGAAATTTGATTTATGAGATTTCTGTTGATTTGTATTTGGCGCCCTGCAATTTCATTGGCTGTTGGCGAGAGGTTCCGCTAGCGGAACGGGGTGCCGCTAGCGGAAACCCAGTCTTAGACAGGTTAAATTGTAATTGTGAATGTCATTCTAGGGAATATGGTGTACTGTATTTCTCCCTTAAGTGTGATTAGCATCTTTACTTGTTTAAGTACATGTGATACACCATCAAATTGGAATGCTGGTGTTCATCTGGTGTGATTGGCATAATCTTTGGTTTGATAAACCCATTCAGTATTTTGGAAGTCAAACAGTGAATTTGATAGATCAATGTGGTGTTTTGAATTTAATGAAAGTTCTTAAATCGCTTTCAAGTGGTGTCAACCTATGAGAAGAGGAAGGCGTGGCTTAATTGAGGCTTGACTTTAAAAACAAATATTTATAGCCACCCTTAAGAATGGATGTCATTCAAGGTTTATCTGTGCTGTTGTATTCACAATATAAGATTTACTGGCTTGTACACTGCCTGCATTGAATTTATAATACTTGCATAATTGTATGTGGTATGTAGAAGCCTGTTTAAGACTTCCATTGTTAAAAATGTACCATTTGGCTACAATATTGTGGGGGGAAAAAAGGAAAAATAGAATTGGAACAAGATAAAAAATGGGTTTCATTTACAATAAATATTAGTTTGTATTTGTTATTTATTAGGTTTAAAGGTGAAATATGCAGAAATTGCTCCGCCATTTCCTGGTTGCTAAAATTCTAAACAAGCAATGTATAGTGCAGAGAATCATTGTACCATCTAATCCACTGTGAAATATATCTTCAATAACCAAACTCATTTAAATTGTAACCAGTTGAAGCATTTTTTTGGTTTGGTCCAAAGACATTTTTTTACAGTGTACTGCACTGGGCTCGCTGTGCATCCGTCATAGCTGCACCATAGTCAAAAGGGTCTGTGTTTTGTCTTTTACTTCCACAGCAGAGGATAGTGGCCTAGAATAGCACAAGGTCACTGTCGTCCAACTCTAAGGAGTTAAACCTCATGGCGAACTGGAACTTGGGCGCCGTCATGTCGCTGAAGGGCAACTGTAGACTCTTGAGGAACTCCCGGGTAATGAACCCTTCTCCGCTCACCACCAGGAGGCCATCTTTGTTCATACAGGAGGCATACTTACTTACTTCAACAGTCACCTGCAGAGTATGGGGGTCAGTCAAGCCAGTTAACTTCAATTAATTCAGGTAGAAAATGTAGATTATATTAGTATAAGTAGTAGAAAACTATTCTCAGGTGGATTTGTTTTTGCAGAAGACTCATCCATAAAACAACAACAGACATTTCACAAGGAATATGATACAATATACACAACATAACATGAACCACACATTGCACATACATAAAGTTTTACAAAATCCTAAAACTGGTCACCCATTTGGTCATTCAGGTCCAGGCACTGGAAGCCTGGTACGGACTTGGCAAATTCTGTGAGCTCTGTCACAGTCTCCACAGAGAAGCATTGGGTGCAGTGGAACAGCCTGGCCTCTGCCTCCCTCTCCTGGAGTTCCTCGGGCCCAGACCCTGCTCCATCTGGGCCGACACCACCTCCTCCTCCACCTACCAGCTTGGCCATCACCATCTGCTCAGCCAGCTGGACTGTCTCCATGTCGTGGATGACAAAAGGCTGCCGGAAAGAAGGGATAAAGACCAACCCAGTTTGTACATAATACAGTTTTATAAGCATAGTTACGTAATGTATAGTATATTACACATTCTGGACCGGTTTCCTGGGTCCAGATTAAACCTAGTCCGTGATTAAAAATCATTCTCAATAAAAAATCTTCACTGACAGTGTGTTTTAGCCCAACTTGGCTTACTCTGGGTCTGGTAAACGTGTCCTAAATGTTATGCATGATATAGGCTGCCAGAGAGGGGCGCCAGTGAGCAGTCAATGACTAGGAGTACACTGTAAAACATTTTTATTGTCACAGTAAATTACTGTATAATCAACAGTAACATATTGTATATACTGAATACAGTAGATTACTGTAAATTCCATTGTGGAAAAGAATTCACGGTCAGGAAATATTGTGTAAAACACAGTAGCAGTTCACTTACCAATCAAAAAGAATGCCGCACAAAAAGCACACGGGCAACAAAATCAAAGCTCATCCTCTGGAGCAAGCGAGAAAAACATTTTTGCTAAATATTGTTATATACATTTTATATTTTAGTCTTAGTTAATTGGTATCTGTTTTGTTATTTTATATACATTGCTTTCTTTGTGGCCGTGCTGTTTTATAATAAAGAAAAAATATACAATTAGAAAGGCACATCATACAAATAAATAACTTTGTAAACCAAGCACACACAAAATAGAAGCTATATGTACAACTCAGGCCCCTTGTGGAAATTAAGCAAATTACACTTAGCCTGATTTCAAACAACTCTCACTCTCCCCTACCCTTACAATAGATTACAGTACCTGTAATGGTACCGTCAATGGATTACAGTAGAGGCATTGATACCATAAAACAGTTTTGTTTACGGTAACTTACTGGCAGCCAGTTACCTGTAAATTCCTGTAAAATAACTGTAATCGTTATCACATTTCCCAGCATGCTCTACTGCAGGTTGAATTTTTAGTTTTTAATATCTGTATTTTTGCATGTACATTGATTGGTTAATCTTATGCTACACAAAGATAAATCATATCTTAATAATATACATGTTTCTAAACTAATCCAATGAGTTAGCTTTTTTGAACCCGTTACTGAAATGGTTGTTCCAGTTTAAATGGCTTAACTCAAGGGTGTCAAACTCATTGGATGGAGGGCTGCAGATTTTTGTTATTTTCTTTCATTAAAGTCCTAGGCAACCAGGTGAGGGGAATTCCTTATCAATTAGTGACCTTAAGTCATCACTCAGGTACAAGGGTGGAGTGAAAAGCTGCAGACACGTGGCCCTCTGTGGAATGAGTTGGACATGTGCTCTAGGTGAAAAGTATAAGTGTGGGGATGACTTTATAAATATTCATGTTTCGTAGTTCGGAATAATTTGACATATTCGCTTAGTATCTCACTTGGTGAAGGCCACAGGATTGAACATGGATGAATGCAACAACCACGTCTCTGTCTCTAACAAATACAGTCGTGGGTGGTAGCTCTACAATTCATTCAAAAGGCACTTCGGGAAATATGCAAATGTCGCTTTACAGTAAGAATATGTTACCGTAAAATGATTGCAGTAGCATTATTGGTTCTGTAAATAAATTAGAGTAACAGTATTGCATACCATAAATACGGTACCATGTTTTTCCTGTTTTACAGTAACTTACAGGTAACTGGCTGAAAGTAAAAACAACTGGATTTTTTTTACAGTGTGGTTTTCATTAAAGCAAAGTAATGAAATTCTCCCACTCACCGGTGTGCAGATCTCGTGCTTTAGCCTTGTTCATGTTGAAGTTCTTCATGTAGGCTTTATGGATCTGTCTGACCAGGGTCTTGTGGTCCACCTGCCTGAGGTCTCCTCCCGCCTCTCTCTCCCCCTTCTGACTGAGGCATCCAACCAAACCGGATAGCTGTGGGGTAGACCAGATAGATGCACACATACAGTAACAGTCAAAAGTTTGGACACAACTACTCAATTCAACCATGAAGGCATGATTCACACAGTCTCCTCTGAACAGTTGATGTTGAGATGTGTCTGTTACTTGAACTGCAATTTCTGAGGCTGGTAACTGTAATGAACTTATCCTCTGCAGCAGAGGTAACTCTGGGTCATCCATTCCTGTGGCGGTCCTCATGAGAGCCAGTTTCATCATAATGCTTGATGGTTTTTGCTGCACTTGAAGAAACTTTCAAAGTTCTTGAAATGTTTCGGATTGACTGACCTTCATATCTTAAAGTATTGATGGACTGTCGTTTCTCTTTGCTTATTTGAGCTGTTCTTGCCATAATATGAACTTGGTCTTTTACCAAATAGGGCAATCTTCTGTATACCACCCCTACGTTGTCAAAACACAACTGATTGGCTCAAACACATTAAGAAGGAAAGAAATTGTTATGCGGAGAGGAACAGGGGAACCTAAGAGCAGACTCAGACGAGGAGACTGGCATGAGGTAACCAAGGTATTTATTGAAACACAGGGGGAAGATGGGGTGCGGGCCAGGGGAAGCTCGGCGGGTTACAGGAAGCCAGGTGTGGAGGCTGAGGCTGGAGCGAGGGGAGTTGGGACTGGGTTAACTGGTCCAGAGAAGAATCCCAGGACGCAGTGGAGTAGGGGGTCCAGGACAGAGTAGCAGGATTGATGAGACGTGGGACTGGAGATGGGCCAAAGTCAGAGCGGGCAGAACTGTAGCGGAGAGGAAAACAGCATCAGGCAAGGGAAAACATGCATAACACGAAAACAGGATCTTAGCAGGAACAACCGGCTAAAAACCACAGTCTGACTGAGCAGAGGTTACGATCTGGCAGCATGGAAGTGGCAGGGCTGAGTATTTGTAGAGGTTTTGATTATGGAACAGGTTGCAGCTGGTGGGGATCAGCTCTGCCTCCAGAACACCTGTCTCCCCCCACACAATCACACACACACACAGAGAGGAAGAGGGAGAAAGCACTGGGGGAGTGGTGGCAGGTTAGGGAGACACAGGGTGAGAAGTAGAGGGCGTGTCAGGAGCAGATGTAACAGACGTTCCACAAATTAACTTATAACAAGGCACACCTGTTAATTGAAATGTATTCCAGGTGACTACCTCATGGTTGAGAGAATGCCAAGAGTGTGCAAAGCTGTCATCAAGGCAAAGAGTGGCTACTTTGAAGAATCTCAAATATAAATTATATTTTGATTTGTTTAACACTTTTTTGGTTACTACAGGATTCCATATGTATTTCATAATTTTGATGTCTTCTATATTATTCTACAAAGTAGAAAATAGTACAAATAAAGAAAAACCCTGGAATGAGTAGGTGTGTCCAAACTTTTGACTAGTACTGTACACATGTCATTGAGTTTGCCGCACTTGTCTGTGACTGCTCTATAACAGCCCCACGTTGAGAAGTGGCTTTGACCTCATTGAACCCCCGACCCCTACAAAGCTATTGTAGATAACTCACTGTGTGTGTGTGTGCGTGCGTGTGTGTGTGAGCGCATGTGAGTGTGTGGTGGTCCTGTGCTATCTCCACGTCCACAAGGTCATACAGTACGTTTACAAAAGAGTAAGAAAAATTGTTGAGTAAATGCAAACACACATATACGACAAGCTCTGGAGTCAAGAACAACTTCCTTTCTCCCTCCCTCCTGAGACAAAGATGTATTGACATCGAGATAGCTTTTATAGTTATATCATAGATGCATTCTTGAGATAAGAAGAGGGGATGCGAGACTGTTTTACAGTTGAACTATTTCCCTTGTTATTGGTTGTGTCCCAACTTGCACCTTATTTCCTGTGTAGTGCAATACTTTTGACCAGGGTCCAAAGAGAAAAGGGTGCCATTTGGGACATAGCTCTTGTTTTTTCTATAGTCCGTAGCCCAACATAGGATTGGTTTCCACTGTGTAGCGCTAACATGTATTATTTTCGATCCTTGTGATAAAATATATTTTGTTTTCTACATACTGTGAAGCTGTGGGACAGTTTGTAAGGGAGGATGTCACTAAATCATGAAGTAATTGCTCGCAACTATGCCTGCTTGCAAGACGCTGCCCGGGGCTCTGAGAAACTGAAATAAGGTGGAGCGGAGAGTGCAGGCAGGTCTTGGAGGGGGAGCTGTGCTTGGATGAACATTTGGCTTGTAGCTTTTGCAAGTATCCTCATTGCACTCGCCTTAATGAGTCTACACCGGTAACGAATGTTCGTGGGTGGAGTTGTTTGTTTGGGGCATTGGACTGTTTTCGTTGCGTTAAACCCCGAGAGGAAGTCCACCTTGTGTAGTGTACAGTGGCTTGCGAAAGTATTCACCCCCTTGGCATTTTTCCTATTTTGTTGCCTTACAACCTGGAATTAAAATTGATTTTTGGGGGGTTTGTATCATTTGATTCACACAACATGCCTAAAACTTTGAAGATGCTAAATATTTTTTTCTTGTGAAACAAACAAGCAATAAGACAAAAATACAGAAAACTTGAGCATGCATAACCATTCACCCCCCCCCCCCCCCCCCCAAAGTCAATACTTTGTAGATCCAACTTTTTGCAGCAATTACAGCTGCAAGTCTCTTGGGGTATGTCTCTATAAGCTTGGCACATCTAGCCACTGGGATTTTTGCCCATTCTTCAAGACAAAACTGCTCCAGCTCCTTCAAGTTGGATAGGTTCCGCTGGTGTACAGCAATCTTTAAGTCATACCACAGCTTTTCAATTGGATTAAGGTCTGGGCTTTGACTAGGCCATTCTAAGACATTTAAATGTTTACCCTTAAACCACTTGAGTGTTGCTTTAGCAGTATGCTTAGGGTCATTGTCCTGCTGGAAGGTGAACCTCCTTCCCAGTCTCAAATCTCTGGAAGACGGAAACAGGTTTCCCTCAAGAATTTCTCTGTATTTAGCGTCATCCATCATTCTTTAAATTCTGACCAGTTTCCCAATCACTGCCGATGAAAAACATCCCCACAGCATGATGCTGCCACCACCATGCTTCACTGTGGGGATGGTGTTCTCGGAGTGATTAGAGGTGTTGGGTTTGCGCCAGACATAGCGGTTTCCTTGCTGGCCAAAAAGCTCAATTTTAGTCTCATCTGACCAGAGTATCTTCTTCCATATATTTTGGCAGAATCCCACATCCCTTTTGGCAAACACCAAACATGTTTGCTTATATTTTTCTTTAAGCAATGGCTTTTTTCTGGACAGTCTTCCGTAAAGCCCAGCTCTGTGGAGTGTACGGCTTAAAGTTGTCCTATGGACAGCAATTCCAATCTCCGCTGTGGAGCTTTGCAGCTCCATCAGGATTATCTTTGGTCTCTTTGTTGCCTCTCTGATTAATGCCCTCCTTGCCTGGTCCATGAGTTTTGGTGGACGGCCCTCTCTTGGTAGGGTTGTTGTGGTGCCATATTCTTTCCATTTTTTAATAATGGATTTATTGGTGCTCCGTGGGATGTTCAAAGTTTCGGATATTTTTTTATAACCCAACCCTGATCTGTACTTCTACACAACTTTGTACCTGACCTTTTTGGAGAGCTCCTTGGTCTTCATGGTGCCACTTGCTTGGTGGTGCCCCTTGCTTAGTGGTGTTGCAGACTCTGGGGCCTTTCAGAACAGGTTTACATATACTGAGATCATGTGACAGATCATGTGACACTTATATTGCACACAGGGGGACTTTATTTAAATAATAATGGGACTTCTGAAGGTAATTGGTTGCACCAGATCTTATTTTGGGGCTTCATAGCAAAGGCAGTGAATACATATGCACGCGCAACTTTTCAGGATTTTATTTGATAGAATTTTTTTAAACAAGTAATTCTTTTCATTTCACTTCACCAATTTGGACTATGTTGTGTATGTCACTTACATGAAATCCAAATAAAAATCCATTTAAATTACAGGTTGTAATGCAACAAAATAGGAAAAATGCCAAGAGAGATGAATACTTTTGCAGGGCACTGTATATACACTAGGGGGCTTGGGAAACCAGAAAAACTTACCAAGCAAGAGGAGCTGAGGCACTCTTTTTGACTCTAACTAGCGATGACATTTGAACAGCCGTATCCGGTGTTACAGTTGAAGTCGGAAGTTTACATACACCTTAGCCAAATACATTTAAACTCAGTTTTTCACAATTCCTGACATTTAATCCTAATAAAAATTCCTTGTTTTAGTTAGGATTACCACTTTATT
Organism: Salvelinus fontinalis; assembly: GCF_029448725.1. Lineage (NCBI taxonomy): Eukaryota > Metazoa > Chordata > Actinopteri > Salmoniformes > Salmonidae > Salvelinus > Salvelinus fontinalis. The sequence goes on along the minus strand of NC_074703.1, from coordinate 22,257,973 downwards.
TTAAGAATGTGAAATGTCAGAATAATGGTAGAGAGAATGATTTATTTTAGCTTTAATTTCTTTCATCACATTCCCAGTGGGTCAGAAGTTGACATACACTCAATTAGTATTTGTTAGCATTGCCTTTAAATTGTTTAACTTGAGTCAAACGTTTCGGTAGCCTTCCACAAGCTTCCCACAATAGTTGGGTGAATTTTGGCCCATTCCTCCTGACAGAGCTGGTGTAAGTGAGTCAGGTTTGTAGTCCTTCTTGCTCACACACGCTTTTTCAGTTCTGCCCACATATTTTCTATAGGGTTGAGGTCAGGGCTTTGTGATGGCCACTCCAATACCTTGACTTTGTTGTCCTTAAACATTTTCTCAATAGGGGGGCGCCATTTCGACTTTGTAAAAATTAGTTCCCAAATTAAACTGCCTCGTACTCAATTCTTGCTCGTACAATATGCATATTATTATTACTATTGGATAGAAAACACTCTCTAGTTTCTAAAACCGTTTGAATTATATCTGTGAGTAAAACAGAACTAATTTTGCAGCAAACTTCCTGTCAGGAAGTGAGAAATCTGAAATCGGGGGCTCTGTTCCAGGGTCAGTTTATTAATTTGCATGTAATCTATGGGTCTACATGCACTGCATACGCCTTCCCCTAGATGTCAGTAAGCAGTGAGAATTGGAATGGGGTGTCTAGGTAGATCTGAGGCCGAACAAGAGCTCATGGAACCGGGTGTGCAGTCTTTTCTACGTTCGTCATGACGCGAGGCAGACCTCAGCTAACGTTTGCTGCTAATTCCACAGTTGAAGACGACCTTCTACAACCGAGCAACGATTATTCTGGACAAATGACAACTTGTACAAGATTCTGATGGAAGCTCATCAAATAGTAAGAACTATTTATGATGTTAATTCGTAATTTCTGTCGAAAAAGTGAAACTATTATTCCGCCATTAATTTCGGTGCGGTCTCGCTTTAACGCACGCTGTATGTCGTAGTAACGTTCATTTTAAAAATCTAAGACAGCGGTTGCATTAAGGACTAATGTATCTTTCATTTGCTGTCCAACCTGTATTTTTTAGTCAAGTTTATGATTAGTTATTGATTAGATTAGGTGCCTCTCCCAAGATTTCTCCCAAGATTTTGTTTGCAGTTTGGCTACTATTCTCATTGTATAACCACGACTTGTGCCGCTAAATATGCACATTTTCGAACAAACCATATATGTATTGTGTAATATGATGTTATAGGACTGTCATCTAGACAGTATGCACATTTGTGGCCTGCTATAGATCATTTTGCAGGGCTCTGGCAGTGCACCTCCTTGCACTAAGGCGGAGGTAGCGGTCCTGCTGCTGGGTTGTTGCCCTCCTACGGCCTCCTCCACGTCTCCTGATGTACTGGCCTGTCTCCTGGTAGCGCCTGCATGCTCTGGACACTACGCTGACAGACACAGCAAACCTTTTTGCCACAGTTCGCATTGATGTGCCATCCTGGATGAACTGCACTACCTGAGCCACTTGTGTGGGTTGTAGACTCCGTCTCATGCTACCACTAGAGTGAGAGCACCGCCAGCATTCAAAAGTGACCAAAACATCAGCCAGGAAGCATAGGAACTGAGAAGTGGTCTGTGGTCACCACCTACAGAATCACTCCTGTTTTGGGGGGTGTCTTGCTAATTGCCTATAATTTCCACCTTTTGTCTATTCCATTTGCACAACAGCATGTGAAATTTATTGTCAATCAGTGTTGCTTCCTAAGTGGACAGTTTGATTTCACAGAAGTGTGATTGACTTGGAGTTACATTGTGTTGTTTAAGTGTTCCCTTTATTTTTTTGAGCAGTGTATATAAAAAAATATATATTTTTTTTTTAAAGCACACAAGAGTTTTTGGGGTGAGATAAACGGGAGACGTTGATCAGCAGGAATAGTATCATGGTATCATGACGTTGTAGACGGCCTTTGCTGGACACTGATGCTGTTTCTGTAACTCCTGCTGACGTTTCTTTAAGTCATCCAACCGCTGCGTAATGTCAGTGTCCAAAGGATTCTCAGCTGTCTTCCTCTTCCAGCCATTGGAGCTGGGTCGGGAAGATGGGGGGGAGGTTGATGGAGTTGCAGGGCAGAGAGACAGTGGGTTGGGTGTTGGTGACAGTGGCCGGGAATGGGCCCTCAGGGCTCAGCTCAATCTCTGGACTGTCCAACCCTTCCCCCCTCCAACACCTACAAGCAGATCGCGAATACATTAGACTACATAGCAAGCAATCTATAAATATCTCCATGGGCTCTGAGTTAAAATGTTTACCCAAAATAACTGATTTCATAAACTTCTCAATCTAATTAACACACACACACAGCACAATGTCTGTTTTCTGATGTTTGAACTAGCCCTGCTATCATTATGATAACCCAGGCACTGAATATTTCCCACTCACACATTCTCCTATCCAGAAAACAGCTGATTTCAAATGATCTAACTAGGTCTGCTAAACACAAGACCACAAACACACTAACTGTACAAAAGGACTCGGCTGCATGTTGGTGTCTGCTGACGATGTTTTACATGAACACGAAGCCAATCGGTGTCTGACAATCGGTGAGACACACACCAGTGGCAGCTCGACACCTCGTCTCCTTCACCCTTTTCATATTGTTAACATACCGGTCCTGAATCTTTCTCCATGTTTCTTTGATATCAGTATCGGTGTTCAAATTTTGTGATATCTCTGACATTTGCTTGATTGTCCATATACAACCGCATCGAAGCGTTTTAAAGGTTCTCGTATTGTCTCACCAGCTCGCACAGACACTCCTCCAAACTGGACATAGACATAATTGCGTTTAGCAAATCTGAAAATAAAAAGTGGAAAAAAGGTAGCTTGCAAGTAGTAAAAGGGGAAGTAGCTGAACGTCCATCTCTTCAGTGTTTATACCAGAAGGGATGCCGGAAAATATGTGATGTTCTGACTAGGGTGGGCATTCTAGTTTCTTTATTTCTATGTTGGTGTGGTTCCCAATCAAAGGGAGCTTTCTATCGTTGTCTCTGATTGGGGATCATATATAAGTTGTCCTTTTTCGTTTGGGTTATGTGGGTAGTTGTTTTCTGTTTAGTGTCTGCACCTGACAGGACTGTTTCGGTTTTCCGTCTTTGTTATTTTGTTTGAGTGTTTTGATTAATACATTTACCATGAACACTTACCACGCTGCGTTTTGGTCCACTCCTTCATACGACGATCGTTACAGATGTAGACACAGGGGCGGGACAGACGTTGCTGTAACGCTCGTCGTTAGGCGAAAGAGAGGAGGACCAAGATGCAGCGTGGTGAGTATTCATTTTAATAGAATACTATAACAAAAACCAACAAACAAACGACGACGAAACAGTCCCGTAACGTGAACACAGAAACACAGTAACAGGAACAATCACCCACAACCCACAATACAAAACAGGCTACCTAAATATGGCTCCCAATCAGAGACAACGAGAAACACCTGCCTCTGATTGAGAACCATATCAGGCCAAACACATAGAAATAGACAAACTAGACATACAACATAGAATACCCACTCATATCACACCCTGACCAAACAAAACATAGAAAAATACAAAACAAACAATGGACAGTTGCAAAACTCACTCAATACTGCCCTTCTGTCTTCTTAAGGAATGATACATCGAGTCTAAATTTCCCTGGAAAAAACTGCGTCGCTTGACGGAGCATATTACAAGGAGCTGCCCCTTTTGTGAAAAAAACACGACATTGCAACACTGCACTATGCTCTGTTGGCCCTGTTTGCCTATTGTCTATAGACCCCTTCAACAGGGGGAAGTTGCCATTCGCTGCTGGGTAGGGCAGCCGGCAACGAAGACAGGTAGTGAAGGTGAATTTGAAAAACCAGATAAGATATTGGGGTTGCTAGGAGTGTGAGTCATCTCCCTTGCTTTTGTAGCGTGCTTTTGGACATGCAAATTAATTGGCTAAGCTTTATTGTAGAAATTCTACACATGGGACACTAAAAGTCAAGCTTAAATGAATCAATCTTTATTAACAGTTAACTGGAGAGGTTCCAACAAACTTGAAGCACCATAGTGAACGTCTGTCAGGAGCTCTACCGGGGCAGTCACATTAGTTCTCCTATATACTGCAGACAAGTTATATTTGCATGATTTAGATTATTCGTCATTCATCATTAATTCATCATTAAAGTTTGCTTCATTCATATGACACACCAATACTGTCTCATGGATGTGACAGACCAGTAACGCACAAGGCTTCTTCTCTCTAAGCTGAGACCTTGAAACTGAGATATCTTTTGTTTTCAAAACAAGGGTCTGGGCGTACTGACAAATTACAGATACTGAAAGTGAGGATTCGTCACTTGCATGATCACAGAAATTGGTTATTAGAAGAGCACAAACATAACATTTTTCCATCATAGCTTTCTCAGTGTTTGTAAACAGAGCGTGCCGTGAGTGTAGTGCACTTCTTTATTCTATGTAATTAATCAGGCTGAAACCTAGGGCGATCAACCTGAATCCGGGTATAGCCTATTTGTTGTTCCTGTCCAGGTTTGGGCTTTTTCAGTGCACCTTGAATACAGATCCACTGCCGGTCTGCCACTCAGACCGGCCCAACAGTGGTGCACACGCCCAGACCCCATGAGGTGTCCGTCAGCTAGGAGAGCCAAGTGTTTTAAATGTTACATTTAAATGTTCAATGTTATGTCTAGGTGTCACGTTCCTGACCTTATTTTCCTTTGTTTAACTTTGTTTAGTTAGTCAGGACGTGAGCTGAGTGGGTAGTCTATGTTATGTGTTTCTATGTTGGGTTCAATGTGTTGCCTGATATGGTTCTCAATTAGGGGCAGGTGTTTCCTCTGATTGAGAACCATATTAAGGTAGGTTGTTCACACTGTTTGTTTGTGGGTGATTGTTGCTGTGTCTGTGTTTGTTACACCACACGGTACTGTCTCGTCTCGTTCTTTCCTGTTCGTGCGTTCATTGTTTTTTATGTCCACAAGTTCAGGTCTGTTTAATTAACGTTTTTTGTTTTTCGTAGTTTATTCAAGTGTTCCTTGTGTTTTGTCTTCATTTAATAAATCATTATGTCTACATACCTCGCTGCGTGTTGGTCCGATCCATGCTCCTCCTCGTCTGAGGAGGAGAACGAATATGACAGTCGTTACACTAGGTCTTCTTTTGTTGGCTTAGTCTTGTTAAATGGGTTATGTGGGGGCGAACAATACAGGGATTGCAGACTGCGTATTTCAAAGTGGGGGGGGGGTTCTGTGACTTTATTGTCAGGTGTGGATCTCTGGACCGTGTGTAGGCTCTTATGCCCCTGTCTGCAGTGAATTTTCATGTTTGTACAATTGTGTTTCATTGGATCTAGGCCAAGTTTGCAGTGAAGTAGTAGTAGGACCTTGGATGTTCAGTTCTCCTTAACCATATACCTCACTAGTGTGTGTGTTGCGTCACTTTTTAGCGGATTTGTCGCACTTACTAGCCTGTGTGCCTTCTGATTGGGTTACAGAGACTGCAGGAATTTAGTAGGTCGCCTAGCATTTTATGCACGCTGCCTTATGAAATTGTGTAAGTAATAAAAATAATTGTTTGCTATTTTTGTGTTGAGTTTTGGTGTGTCCTATCCTCTGAAGCTGGACCATACCGGTCAAAAAAGGTGGTGGCATTGTCACGCTACTCTGCTCAATCCAGTACTTGCCCCACCTCTCGGGTGGTCAGGCAAGCTTTATTACACTGCTATTTTATATACTATTATACTACTATTATATACTGGGACACTCGGGGACTGACTACGTTCTTACCATTGTTGGACATGCCCACAGCAAGGCACTTGTGGAAGTGACAATATTGGCACTTGTTGCAGTTCTTCTTCTGTATTTCACAGTGTCGGTCACACTTGTCATATTCCAACTTCAGTCTGATGGTCCTTCTCAAGAATCCCTGTCAGAAAGACAAAGGTAGTACCTTTAAATGTGGTTAACAGAAGCAAACAGTACACACTTTTTAGAGTCAATATCTAGAACTAAGAGTAAGGAAATAGGCCATATATACACTGTAACTGCCATTAAGTAGGCTACCTACTTTGTTTATGTGTAATTGCAAATAATTCCCTGACACCATTTTGTTTGACACAAGCCTTGAGGGCGTGGTGGCATATTTCGCTGATAAAATTCCTCTGCCCTCATTCATCAGATGTATTGCATATAATAAGTCTATAGCATACTTTTTGCGATAGAGACTTCAGGAATTTGGGTCAGCTCATCTCACTCAAATTACAGAGGACGTGTGTATTTTTATGTCCATTCAGGAATGTGAGAAGGACATTAGAGGTTATGTATGTGTGTCTCTGTCTGCCTGCCTGCCTTCCTCCCATTCTGGCTAGCTGTCGGTCTGGCCTGAGGAAGTGTAAGGGATATGTGTGTGTATTTGCGTGTTTGTGTGACCATGGAAGAAAGGCCAAACATGCCCACACAAAAACACACACATGTATACCCAGAGCAACGGAATTCTCAGACCCAGGGCCAGTGCTGTAATACGCAGGGTACAGGTCAAAGGAGCTGAGTGTGTCATCCCACTGAGTGTGTCATCCCACTGAGAAATATCTTCAGTGTTATGCTGATGAAGGAGGACCCAAAAGCGACGTAATAGAAACAGAGTCTTTATTCCAGTTTTAAACAAACAATGATGTTCCTGGATATTATCAAAGGTAATCCAAAACAGGAAACTGGAAACCTCTTGTCAGTAGAGAGGAACGACTGGAGACGCGACCACAGACTGCAGGTCGCTTCAGGAAGGCACAGACCGTAGCTGACATAGACACCTGCACACACGCAGCATCTGACAAATGCAAAAACACAACAGGGCGGAACAAGGACACAGAGCAGCTAACCTCAAACAAGAATCCGACAAAGACAGAAGCGGAAAACAGAGGGAGAAATAGGGACTCAAATCAGAGGGCAAAATAGGGGACAGGTGTGAAAGAGTAAATAAGGTCGTTAAGAGAATGAGAAACAGCTGGAAGCAAGAACGGAACGATAGAGAGAGAGAGCGGGAGAGGGAAAGAGGGAGGAGGAGAGAGAGGAATAGAAAGAGGGAAAGAACCTAACAAGACCAGCAGAGGGAAGCACAGGAACAAGACATGATGATCAAAGCCAAAACATGACAGTACCCCCCCACTCACCAAGCGCCTCCTGGCGCACTCGAGGAGGAACCCTGGCGGCGACGAAGGAAATCATCAATCAACGAACGGTCCAGCACGTCCCGAGATGGAACCCAACTCCTCTCCTCAGGACCGTAACCCTCCCAATCCACTAAGTACTGGTGACCACGTCCCTGAGAACGCATGTCCATGATCCTCCGTTCCTTGTAAATAGGTGCGCCCTCGACAAGGACGGGAGGGGGGGAGGGAAGACGAACGGGGGCGCGAAGAAAAGGCTTGACACAAGAGACATGGAAGACAGGGTGGACGCGACGAAGATGTCGCGGAAGAAGCAGTCGCACAGCGACAGGATTAACGACCTGAGAGACACGGAACGGACCAATGAACCGCGGAGTCAACTTGCGAGAAGCTGTCGTAAGGGAAAGGTTACGAGTGGAAAGCCACACTCTCTGACCGCGACAATACCTAGGACTCTTAATCCTACGTTTATTGGCGGCTCTCACAGTCCTCCCCGCAGACGAAGGCAGACCGGTAATAAAGTCTAAGGCGATCTGAGACCATGGTCGAGAAGAAATGGGAAGCGGTCTAAGACGACCGGCAGGAGGAGAGTTACCTGACTTAGTCTGCGCGCAGTCCGAACAAGCAGCCACGAAACGGCGCGTGTCCCGCTCCTGAGTAGGCCACCAAAACCGCTGGCGAATAGAAGCAAGCGTACCCCGAACGCCGGGGTGACCAGCTAACTTGGCAGAATGAGCCCACTGAAGAACAGCCAGACGAATAGAGACAGGAACGAACAGAAAGTTACTAGGACAAGCGCGCGGCGACGCAGTGTGAGTGAGTGCTTGCTTTACCTGTCTCTCAATTCCCCAGACAGTCAACCCGACAACACGCCCTTCAGGGAAAATCCCCTCGGGTTCGGTAGAAACCACAGGAGAACTAAAGAGACGGGATAAAGCATCAGGCTTGGTGTTCTTATTTCCCGGACGATAGGAAATCTCGAACTCGAAACGAGCGAAAAACAACGCCCAACGAGCTTGACGTGCATTAAGTCGTTTGGCAGAACGGATGTACTCAAGGTTCTTATGGTCAGTCCAAACGACAAAGGGAACGGTCGCCCCCTCCAACCACTGTCGCCATTCGCCTAAGGCTAAGCGGATGGCGAGCAGTTCGCGGTTACCCACATCATAGTTGCGTTCCGATGGCGACAAGCGATGAAAAAAATAAGCGCAAGGATGGACCTTATCGTCAGACTGGAAGCGCTGGGACAGAATGGCTCCCACGCCCACCTCTGAAGCGTCAACCTCGACAATGAATTGTTTAGTGACGTCAGGAGTAACAAGGATAGGGGCGGATGTAAAACGCTTCTTGAGGAGATCAAAAGCTCCCTGGGCGGAACCGGACCACTTAAAGCAAGACTTGACAGAAGTCAGAGCTGTGAGAGGGGCAGCCACTTGACCGAAATTACGAATGAAACGCCGATAGAAATTAGCGAAACCGAGAAAGCGCTGTAACTCGACACGTGACTTAGGAACGGACCAATCGCTGACATCCTGGACCTTAGCGGGATCCATCTGAATGCCTTCAGCAGACAGATAATCATCGAGAGCCTTACGTTCGGGAGCCGACAGAGAGAATAATCTACCCCGAGGGGGAGTGGTCCCCGGAAGGAGATCAATACAACAATCATACGACCGGTGAGGAGGAAGAGAGTTGGCTCTGGACCGACTGAAGACCGTGCGTAGATCATGATATTCCTCCGGCACTCCTGTCACATCACCAGGCTCCTCCTGAGTAGAGGGGACAGAAGAAACAGGAGGGATAGCAGACATTAAACACTTCACATGACAAGAAACGTTCCAGGATAGGATAGAATTACTAGACCAATTAATAGAAGGATTATGACATACTAGCCAGGGATGACCCAAAACAACAGGTGTAACAGGTGAACAAAAAATCAAAAAAGAAATGGTCTCACTGTGGTTACCAGATACTGTGAGGGTTAAAGGTAGTGTCTCATATCTAATACTGGGGAGAGGACTACCATCTAAGGCGAACATGGGTGTGATCCTCCCTAACTCTCTGAGAGGAATGTCATGTTTCCGAGCCCATGCTTCGTCCATAAAACAACCCTCAGCCCCAGAGTCTATCAAGGCACTGCAGGAAGCAGCCGACCCGGTCCAGCGTAGATGGACCGACAAGGTAGTACAGGATCTTGATGGAGAGACCTGAGTAGTAGCGCTCACCAGTAGCCCTCCGCTTACTGATGAGCTCTGGCCTTTAACTGGACATGACATGACAAAATGTCCAGCAGAACCGCAATAGAAGCAAAGGCGGTTGGTGATTCTCCGTTCCCTCTCCTTAGTCGAGATGTGAATACCTCCCAGCTGCATGGGCTCAGTCTCTGAGCCGATGGAAGGAGATGGTTGAGATGCGGAGAAGGGAAGCCCCGTTAACGCGAGCTCTCTTCCACGAGCTCGGTGACGAAGATCTACCCGTCGTTCTATGCGGATGGCGAGTGCAATCAAAGAGTCCACGCTGGAAGGAACCTCCCGGGAGAGAATCTCATCCTTAACCTCAGCGTGGAGTCCCTCCAGAAAACGAGCGAGCAACGCCGGCTCGTTCCAGTCACTGGATGCAGCAAGAGTACGAAACTCTATAGAGTAATCCGTTATGGATCGATCACCTTGACATAGGGAAGCCAGACCCCTGGAAGCCTCCTTCCCAAAAACTGAACGATCAAAGACCCGTATCATCTCCTCCTTAAAGTTCTGATAAACGTTAGAACACTCAGCCCTTGCCTCCCAGATAGCTGTGCCCCACTCCCGAGCCCGCCCAGTAAGGAGTGATATGACGTAAGCGATCCGAGCTCTCTCTCCAGAGTATGTGTTGGGCTGGAGAGAGAACACAATATCACACTGGGTGAGAAAGGAGCGACACTCAGTGGGCTGCCCAGAGTAACATGGTGGATTATTAACCCTGGGTTCCGGAGACTCGGAAGACCAGGAAGTAGCTTGTGGTACGAGACGAAGACTCTGAAACTGTCCTGAGAGATCGGAGACCTGAGCGGCCAGAGTCTCAACGGCATGACGAGCAGCAGACAATTCCTGCTCGTGTCTGCCGAGCATTGCTCCCTGGAACTTGACGGTAGTGTTGAGAGAATCCATAGTCGCTGGGTCCATTCTTGGTCGGATTCTTCTGTTATGCTGATGAAGGAGGACCCAAAAGCAACGTAATAGAAACAGAGTCTTTATTCCAGTTTTAAACAAACAATGATGTTCCTGGATATTATCAAAGGTAATCCAAAACAGGAAACTGGAAACCTCTTGTCAGTAGAGAGGAACGACTGGAGACGCGACCACAGACTGCAGGTCGCTTCAGGAAGGCACAGACCGTAGCTGACATAGACACCTGCACACACGCAGCATCTGACAAATGCAAAAACACAACAGGGCGGAACAAGGACACAGAGCAGCTAACCTCAAACAAGAATCCGACAAAGACAGAAGCGGAAAACAGAGGGAGAAATAGGGACTCAAATCAGAGGGCAAAATAGGGGACAGGTGTGAAAGAGTAAATAAGGTCGTTAAGAGAATGAGAAACAGCTGGAAGCAAGAACGGAACGATAGAGAGAGAGAGCGGGAGAGGGAAAGAGGGAGGAGGAGAGAGAGGAATAGAAAGAGGGAAAGAACCTAACAAGACCAGCAGAGGGAAGCACAGGAACAAGACATGATGATCAAAGCCAAAACATGACATTCAGTCCTTGTGTCTTCCATGTCTGTGATCAGGTCTCCACACAGCGGTCTGCCCAGAAGGGACTCTACCAAAGGGGACGGAGGGCTGTATGAGCCTGGCATGTCTAAATCAAATCAAATCAAATGTATTTATAAAGCCCTTCTTACATCAGCTGATGTCTCAAAGTGCTGTACAGAAACCCAGCCTAAAACCCCAAACAATGCAGGTGTAGAAGCACAGTGGCTAGGTAAAAAATCCCTAGAAAGGCCAGAACCTAGGAAGAAACCTAGAGAGGAACCAGGCTATGAGGGGTGGCCAGTCCTCTTCTGGCTGTGCCGGGTGGAGATTATAACAGAACATGGCCAAGATGTTCAAATGTTCATAGATGACCAACAGGGTCAAATAATAATAATCACAGTGGTTGTTGAGGGTGCAACAGGTCAGCACCTCAGGAGTAAATGTCAGTTGTCTTTTCGTAGCTGATCACATTCAGAGCATCTCTACCGCTCCTGCTGTCTCTAGAGAGTTGAAAACAGCAGGTCTGGGACAGGTAGCACTTCCGGTGAACAGGTCAGAGTTCCATAGCCGCAGGCAGAACAGTTGAAACTGGAGCAGCAGCACGGCCAGGTGGACTGGGGACAGCAAGGAGTCATCAGGCCAGGTAGTCCTGAGGCATGGTCCTATTGCTCAGGTCCTCTGAGAGAGTGAGAGAGAGAGAAAGAGAGAGAGAGAGAGAGAGAGAGAGAGAGAGAGAGAGAGAGAGAGAGAGAGAGAGAGAGAGAGAGAATTAGAGAGAGCATACTTAAATTCACACAGGGCACCGGATAAGACAGGAGAAATACTCCAGATATAACAGACTGCAGACTGACCCTAGCCCCCCGACACATAAACTACTGCAGCGTAAATACTGGAGGCTGAGACATGGTACCATGGTACTGGTGGACCAGGATCCAGATCACACATCAGATGGCTGTATAGAAAGGGAGAGAGAGAACAGGAGGGGAGGAGGAGAGGAGGGAGAGAGGGAGAGTGAGAAAGAGAGAGCATGTATGAAACAAGGGAGGGAATATTGAGTCATCTTTTCTAGGTAGTGTATAACTACCTCACTTCCTGAGATAAAGAATGTTACATACAGCTCTAGTGATGTTCAGACTCACTCAGAACAAGGAAGAAAAGGTCAGGTCATTTGCTTCAGTGTGTTTACTGTGAGGGAGAGCAAACCGTCCGTGCCCACTAAGTCAATACTGGACTAGGTCTTATCACCTTATTACTCACTGACTCAACAAGGCTACCAAAGTGCACATTCCCAGATAGGATGCATTACAGTCCATGGATTCGGGTGTGATGCTGTTGTTAGTGAAGGACAATGACGTGAAACTATAACTTTAAGTGCTTTCCTCTTCTCATCTTCCTCTCAATCCTCCTCTTTTCTTCATCTTCGCGAGAATGCATTTTACATAATCTGCACACAATGATCCATTGACACACGGACACAGACAAAGACACACACGATCACAGACCAAAACATCTTCAGGGAATGCCTACAGCCCTAGTTCCAGTGATGTTCCACCCCAAAATCCTAACAAACTAACACGCAAGCAACGCAACACACATACTGTATAAACACACACATACACACACTCACTGGCTAACACACCTCCAGGTTCTGTTATGTAGCCTAGTGAAGTTCAGTGAAGTTCTATCATGGGGAGTTGGTAACTCTATACCCCATGGCCCATTACTCTGTACAGAGAGAGATGTCTATCTATGGATCTCTGTGTGGTTCCACTGTGTGGGACTAGATCTGACTAACTAAAACACACACAGCTGCCTCTCTTCTCACTCTGTGGTTGGAAACATCTGCCGGAGACATTGTAGCACTGTGGGTGAATATCCCCCCTCTGTAGCTAACACTTAGTCCTGCAATGACCCTTGAAGGTATGCAGGCAGCTGTTGGTATATTCTGGACATACAATCGACTGTCTAGGGTTCTTTTGTTCATCGTTATTGATCAGCTGTCAGATGTTGATCACAAGAGGCAGTTGTATCTAAGTCTTGTTATTTGTTAGCTATAGACACTTTAGATAAAGCTACTGCTACAGCATCCACTTTCTTGCTACCACCAATGATTGTAGATCACAGTATGACTAATGATCTTTCCAAACACTGATTGATTCAGACATACACAGAGGTTCCCAGCAGCAGCACATTTCCAAGTAAATCTACCAAGACGCTCAATCCCAGACTCTTTACCGATTTCATCTGAGCTCCATCCAAAACTGAGACTGAAGACAATTAACCAGCTGTTCACATCTGTCCTCTTAGGAAACGTCCACCAGAGAATGGTTTTAAAGGAATTAGAAATACATCAAAACACAATCATGTTGAAGTTAAGACCCTTTTCAACTAATATAAACATTTATATTTAATTTACATTTACATTTAAGTCATTTAGCAGACGCTCTTATCCAGAGCGACTTACAAATTGGTGCATTCACCTTATGATATCCAGTGGAACAACCACTTTACAATAGTGCATCTAACTATTTTAAGGGGGGGGGGGGGTTAGAAGGATTACTTTATCCTATCCTAGGTATTCCTTAAAGAGGTGGTGTTTCAGGTGTTTCCTGAAGGTGGTGATTGACTCCGCTGTCCTGGCGTCGTGAGGGAGTTTGTTCCACCATTGGGGTGCCAGAGCAGCGAACAGTTTTGACTGGGCTGAGCGGGAACTGTACTTCCTCAGAGGTAGGGAGGCGAGCAGGCCAGAGGTGGATGAACGCAGTGCCCTTGTTTGGGTGTAGGGCCTGATCAGAGCCTGAAGGTATGGAGGTGCCGTTCCCCTCACAGCGCCGTAGGCAAGCACCATGGTCTTGTAGCGGATGCGAGCTTCAACTGGAAGCCAGTGGAGAGAGCGGAGGAGCGGGGTGACGTGAGAGAACTTGGGAAGGTTGAACACCAGACGGGCTGCGGCGTTCTGGATGAGTTGTAGGGGTTTAATGGCACAGGCAGGGAGCCCAGCCAACAGCGAGTTGCAGTAATCCAGACGGGAGATGACAAGAGCCTGGATTAGGACCTGCGCCGCTTCCTGTGTGAGGCAGGGTCGTACTCTGCGAATGTTGTAGAGCATGAACCCACAGGAACGGGTCACCGCCTTGATGTTAGTTGAGAACGACAGGGTGTTGTCCAGGATCACGCCAAGGTTCTTAGCACTCTGGGAGGAGGACACAATGGAGTTGTCAACCGTGATGGCGAGATCATGGAACGGGCAGTCCTTCCCCGGGAGGAAGAGCAGCTCCGTCTTGCCGAGGTTCAGCTTGAGGTGGTGATCCGTCATCCACACTGATATGTCTGCCAGACATGCAGAAATGCGATTCACCACCTGGTTATCAGAAGGGGGAAAGGAGAAGATTAATTGTGTGTCGTCTGCATAGCAATGATAGGAGAGACCATGTGAGGATATGACAGAGCCAAGTGACTTGGTGTATAGCGAGAATAGGAGAGGGCCTAGAACAGAGCCCTGGGGGACACCAGTGGTGAGAGCACGTGGTGCGGAGACAGATTCTCGCCACGCCACCTGGTAGGAGCGACCTGTCAGGTAGGACGCAATCCAAGCGTGGGCCGCGCCGGAGATGCCCAGCTCGGAGAGGGTGGAGGAGGATCTGATGGTTCACAGTATCAAAGGCAGCCGATAGGTCTAGAAGGATGAGAGCAGAGGAGAGAGAGTTAGCTTTAGCAGTGCGGAGCGCCTCCGTGACACAGAGGAGAGCAGTCTCAGTTGAATGACTAGTCTTGAAAACTGACTGATTTGGATCAAGAAGGTCATTCTGAGAGAGATAGCAGGAGAGCTGGCCAAGGACGGCACGTTCAAGAGTTTTGGAGAGAAAAGAAAGAAGGGATACTGGTCTGTAGTTGTTGACATCGGAGGGATCGAGTGTAGGTTTTTTCAGAAGGGGTGCAACTCTCGCTCTCTTGAAGACGGAAGGGACGTAGCCAGCGGTCAAGGATGAGTTGATGAGCGAGGTGAGGTAAGGGAGAAGGTCTCCAGAAATGGTCTGGAGAAGAGAGGAGGGGATAGGGTCAAGCGGGCAGGTTGTTGGGCGGCCGGCCGTCACAAGACGCGAGATTTCATCTGGAGAGAGAGGGGAGAAAGAGGTCAAAGCACAGGGTAGGGCAGTGTGAGCAGAACCAGCGGTGTCGTTTGACTTAGCAAACGAGGATCGGATGTCGTCGACCTTCTTTTCAAAATGGTTGACGAAGTCATCCGCAGAGAGGGAGGAGGGGGGGGGGGGGATTCAGGAGGGAGGAGAAGGTGGCAAAGAGCTCCCTAGGGTTAGAGGCAGATGCTTGGAATTTAGAGTGGTAGAAAGTGGCTTTAGCAGCAGAGACAGAAGAGGAGAATGTAGAGAGGAGGGAGTGAAAGGATGCCAGGTCCGCAGGGAGGCGAGTTTTCCTCCATTTCCGCTCGGCTGCCCGGAGCCCTGTTCTGTGAGCTCGCAATGAGTCGTCGAGCCACGGAGCAGGAGGGGAGGACCGAGCCGGCCTGGAGGATAGGGGACATAGAGAGTCAAAGGATGCAGAAAGGGAGGAGAGGAGGGTTGAGGAGGCAGAATCAGGAGATAGGTTGGAGAAGGTTTGAGCAGAGGGAAGAGATGATAGGATGGAAGAGGAGAGAGTAGCGGGGGAGAGAGAGCGAAGGTTGGGACGGCGCGATACCATCCGAGTAGGGGCAGTGTGGGAA
The DNA here is from genome assembly GCF_029448725.1 of Salvelinus fontinalis. Lineage (NCBI taxonomy): Eukaryota > Metazoa > Chordata > Actinopteri > Salmoniformes > Salmonidae > Salvelinus > Salvelinus fontinalis. Next base: position 22,242,328 of record NC_074703.1, on the reverse strand, counting down.
GTGTTGGATGAGAGCGAGAGGGAAAAGGATACAAGGTAGTGGTCGGAGACTTGGAGGGGAGTTGCAATGAGATTAGTGGAAGAACAGCATCTAGTAAAGATGAGGTCAAGCGTATTGCCTGCCTTGTGAGTAGGGGGGGAAGGTGAGAGGGTGAGGTCAAAAGAGGAGAGGAGTGGAAAGAAGGAGGCAGAGAGGAATGAGTCAAAGGTAGACGTGGGGAGGTTAAAGTCACCCAGAACTGTGAGAGGTGAGCCATCCTCAGGAAAGGAACTTATCAAGGCGTCAAGCTCATTGATGAACTCTCCAAGGGAACCTGGAGGGCGATAAATGATAAGGATGTTAAGCTTGAAAGGGCTGGTAACTGTGACAGCATGGAATTCAAAGGAGGCGATAGACAGATGGGTCAGGGGAGAAAGAGAGAATGTCCACTTGGGAGAGATGAGGATCCCAGTGCCACCACCCCGCTGACCAGAAGCTCTCGGGGTGTGCGAGAACACGTGGGCAGACGAGGAGAGAGCAGTAGGAGTGGCAGTGTTATCTGTGGTAATCCATGTTTCCGTCAGTGCCAAGAAGTCGAGGGACTGGAGGGAAGCATAGGCTGAGATGAACTCTGCCTTGTTGGCCGCAGATCGGCAGTTCCAGAGGCCGCCGGAGACCTGGAACTCCACGTGGGTCGTGCGCGCTGGGACCACCAGGTTAGAGTGGCAGCGGACGCGCGGTGTGAAGTGTTTGTATGGTCTGTGCAGAGAGGAGAGAAGAGGGATAGACAGACACATAGTTGACAGGCTACAGAAGAGGCTACGCTAATGCAAAGGAGATTGGAATGACAAGTGGACTACACGTCTCGAATGTTCAGAAAGTTAAGCTTATGTTGCAAAAATCTTATTGACTAAGATGATTAAAATGGTACAGTACTGCTGGCTGGTGAAGTAGGCTAGCTAGCAGTGGCTGCGTTGTTGACTTTGTTTGAATGTGTAGCTGGCTAGGTAACCTCGATAACTGGCTAGGTAACCTCGATAACCTCGATAATTACTCTAAACTACACAATTATCTTGGATACAAAGACAGCAAAGACAACTATGTAGCTAGCTAACACTACACTAATCAAGTCGTTCCGTTGTAATGTAATAGTTTCTACAGTGCTGCTATTCGGTAGAAGTTGGCTAGCTGGCTAGCTAGCAGTGTTGACTAGGTAGGAGAACGGCGGCGCGGCGGACGAAAATAGCTGGCTAGCTAACCTCGATAATTACTCTAAACTACACAATTATCTTAGATACAAAGACAGCAAAGACAACTATGTAGCTAGCTAACACTACACTAATCAAGTCGTTCCGTTGCAATGTAATAGTTTCTACAGTGCTGCTATTCGGTGGAAGTTGGCTAGCTGGCTAGCTAGCAGTGTTGACTACGTTAGAAGGACGAAAATAGCTGGCTAGCTAACCTCGATAGTTACTCTAAACTACACAATTATCTTTGATACAAAGACGGCTATGTAGCTAGCTAAGATCAAACAAATCAAACCGTTGTACTGTAATGAAATTAAATGAAATGTAATACTACCTGTGGAGTGAAGCGAAGTGCTATTCGGTAGAAGTTGGCTAGCTGGCTAGCTAGCAGTGTTGACTACGTTAGAAGGACGAAAATAGCTGGCTAGCTAACCTCGATAATTGCTCTAAACTACACAATTATCTTTGATACAAAGACGGCTATGTAGCTAGCTAAGATCAAACAAATCAAACCGTTGTACTGTAATGAAATTAAATGAAATGTAATACTACCTGTGGAGCGATAATTTCAATGATATGACGTTGAACCAACTTGGAATAAACGTTGAATTGACGTCTGTGGCCAGTTGGCAGCGTCCTCAACCTTTGAGCACTGACCGACACGTAAATGATTTTCACAAAATGCGGCCCTCCGTTGAATTTCAAAATCCCGATGTGGCCCTCGAGCCAAAACGTTTCCCCACCCCTGTACCGAGTCCATGTGTGAGTGTGTATGTGCGTGTATGTGTGTGTTCGGCTACGTATTTGGGAGTAATCACAGACAGACCTGATGCACTTCTCATTGTTTTCAGCAGTATAAGACAGCTGTAGGTAGCTACTCTGTTGAACCATCTTCCACCCAGTCATATACCACACTCCAACTCCCGATAACTGCCAGTCAGGCCTACGTGGTGCGGCCTGAGAGATGCAGAGAGGATCAGACATGACATGAGACACAGGAGAACCTATAAACACCAGTCTATCGTATCTCCCGATCACTTCAGAGGTCATTATGCCTTCAGTTAGGCTATTCCCTAGGGGTCCATAATCCAGACTGCCTGGAGGTATATTTTTGGATCACAGTAGGTGAAGAAACATCTCTGAGCCAAGCTCAACAAGGCAAAGCAATAAATGTTATTAACAGATAATATACCTCTATAAACTAGACAATTCGGCACGACAATAACATTGGTTACCAAAGTTCATTGAGATCATAAGGTGAAATCAATAAAACAGACCATGTCAAAGGATAGCCTAAAGTACAACATGGCAAATAACAGCAAGCATGGCACGTAAGTAGTATAGCTAACAATCAGATATTGACAAGAAGTTGACTTGGTCTACTATGTATCTCAAACAATTGATATTTATCACTTACAGCTATAGGCAAAAATAAATACAGTCAGGTCAAAAATTATTGACATATTTGATAAAGAAGTAAAAAAGACTTGTCACGCCCTGACCGTAGATTGCTTTGTATGTTTCTATTTTTAGTTTGGTCAGGGTGTGATGTGGGTGGGTATTCTATGTCTGGGTATTCTATGTTGTAGGTCTAGGTTTTCTGTTTCTGTGTGTTTGGCCTGGTGTGGTTCCCAATTTGAGGCAACTGTCTATCGTTGTCTCTGATTGGGAGCCATATTTAGGTAGCCTGTTTTCCCACTTTTGTTTGTGGGTGGTTGTTTCCTGTTTAGTGTTTTGTTTCACCTTTCAGGACTGTTCGTTTGTCGTTTTTGTTGTTTGTCAAGTGTTTTCGTATTTTATTTAAAAAATATGACCACTTACCACGCTGCACCTTGGTCCTCCTCTCCTTCTCCAGACGACAAGCGTTACAAGACTGTATGAAATAAATAAAACAAATACATAGTATGCTCCAAAAATTGTGGAAATTATTTTATATTACTTGTGTTAGGTTCTAACTTTTTAGAGTAAATAACTCACAGACACGAGAGAAGCTTAACCAAGTTTAATTCTTCCCAAAGGGTCGTTACAGCTGTAATTCAGACAAAGACATGTTCCCACCATCACAAGTATATATACTCCACTTTAGACACCCTTCCTTCTCTCCAATCCTTACATATTATGGTTCAACAGGAAGAGGGTAACAGGATAATAAACCATTATTTCTCCCTTCAGGTGATCTGACCTGACCTCCTGACCTTCTAACCTCAACCCCTCCTTCGCCTAATCCACAGATGTCCTCTCATATCCCCTATTGCACTCCCGATACTCCCTACCATCCACCCAGCACATTCCACTGCCACTCTGTCTTTCTACAGAGAACCATAAACTTCTCACTCCTTTATATGGAATGACATCAATGATGTCGCTCTTGCTGCTGGTGATTCTCTGATCCACCTCTACACAGACGACACCATTCTGTATACTTCTGGCTCTTCTTTGGACACTGTGTTAACTTCACTAGGGTAGGGGGCAGCATTCGGAATTTTGGATGAAATGCATGCCCAATTTAAACTGCCTGCTTCTCGGGCCCAGAAGATATGAAATGCATATAACTGGTAGATTTGGATAGAAAACACTCTAAAGTTTCCAAAACTGTTAAAATAGTGTCCGTGAGTATAACAGAACTGATTTGGCAGGCGAAAATCTGAGAAACATCCATTCAGGAAGTAGTTTTTTGGGGGGTTTTGTAGTTTTCTATTCAATGCCATAACAGTATCCATTGACGTAGGACTCAAACTGCAGTTTCTATGCCTTCCACTAGATGTCAACAGTCTTTAGAAATAGTTTCAGGCTTGTATTCTGAAAAATTAGGGAATAAGAGCATTCGGAATGACTGGACGCTAAAGTGTCGCAGAGCTTTTTCATGCGCTCGACAGAGAGAGAGCAATTCTTGTTTACCTTTTAAATTGACGACGTTATTGTCCGGTTGAAATATTATCAATTATTTAGGCTAAAAACAACCTGAGGATTGAATATAAACATCGTTTGACATGTTTCTATTAACTTTACGGATACAATTTTGATTTTTTTTGTCTTTCTGTTTTGACTGCGTTTGAGCCTGTGGATTACTGAAGAAAACGCGCAAACAAAACTGAGGTTTTTGTATATAAAGAGACTTTATCGAACAAAATAAACATTTATTGAGTAAATGAATGTCTGCTGAGTCAACCATATGAAGATCATCAAAGGTAAGGGATTCATTTTATCTCTATTTCTGACTCTGACTCTGTTCTACTTGGCTGGTTACTGTTTGTAATGAATTGTCTAGTGGGCTATGTTCTCAAATAATCGTAAGGTATGCTATCGCTGTAAAGATTTTTTTTAATCTGACACCTTGGACGCTAACGTCCCACATACCCAAGAGAGGTTAACTAACCTCCAGACGAGCTTCAATGCCATACAATTCTCCTTCCTTGGCCTCCAACTGCTCTTAAATGCAAGTAAAACTAAATGCATGCTCTTCAACCGAGCTGGCCGCACCTGCACGCCCATCCAGCATCACTACTCTGGACGGTTCTGACTTAGAATATGTGGACAATTACAAATACCTAGGTGTCTGGTTAGACTGTAAACTCTCCTTCCAGACTCACATTAAGCATCTACAATCCAAAATGAAATCTAAAATCGGCTTCCTATTTCACAACAAAGCATCCTTCACTCATGCTGCCAAACATACCCTCGTAAAACTGACTATCCTACCGATCCTTGACTTCGGCGATGTAATTTACAAAATAGCCTCCAACACTCTACTCAGCAAATTGGATGCAGTCTGTCACAGTGCCATCCGTTTTGTCACCAAAGCCCCATATACTACCCACCACTGCGACCTGTATGCTCTTGTTGGCTGGCCCTCGCTTCATATTCGCCGCCAAACCCACTGGCTCAAGGTCATCTATAAGTCTTTGCTAGGTAAAGCCCCGCCTTATCTCAGCTCACTGGTCACCATAGCAGCACCCACCCATAGCACGCGCTCCAGCAGGTATATTTCACTGGTCACCCCCAAAGCCTATTCCTCCTTTGGCTGCCATTCCTTCCAGTTCTCTGCTGCCAATGACTGGAACGAATTGCAAAAATCACTGAAGCTGGAGACTCATATCTCCCTCACTAACTTTCAGCATCAGCTGTCAGAGTAGCTCACAGATCATTGCATCTGTACATAGACCATCTGTAAATAGCCCATCCAACTACCTCATCCCCATATAGTATATATATTTTTTTTGCTCCTTTGCAACACCCAGTATCTCTACTTGCACATTCATCTTCTGCACATCTATCACTCCAGTGTTTAATTGCTAAATTGTAATTACTTCGCCACTACGGCCTATTTATTGCCTTACCTCCCAAATCTTACCTCATTTGCACACACTGTATGTAGATTTTCTTCTATTGTGTTATTGACTGTATGTTTGTTTATTCCATGCATAACTCTGTGTTGTTGTTTGTGTCGCACTGCTTTGCTTTATCTTGGCCAGGTTGCAGTTGTAAATGAGAACTTGTTCTCAACTGGCCTACCTGGTTAAATAAAGGTGAAAAAAATTAATAATATTAAATAAAAAAATATACGATGCGTCTGATCTATCATGTCTTTATTAAAATCTCAATGTTCAAAGTTTACCCTGAATCCAACAGTCCCCCCTCTTGAACAATAGTGTCCTAATGTTCAATTTATATAAACTTGGAAATTACTTCTAAATGGACACACAATGATAATAAAACATGAATTTAAAAAAACTAACAAATTATTATAAATGAACAAACAATGATAACAGACTGTGAGGTTTACAAACTCAGACTTATGGCCTCTGTTCTATGATCACACCATACACAATTTTATTTCCATCTCTCATCACACAACAAAATGCCATTCCACCTGAATCTGCTGTCTTGTTCCATGTCAGATGGAATGCTTTTTGTTTTTTCACTTTCTCCTTCTGGTTCCTAAGAGAGTGATAGCATAAGACTTGGAAAGCAACAAAAAGACACACTGTCACACCCTGATCTGTTTCACCTGTCCCAATGATTGTCTCCACCCCCTCCAGGTGTTGCTTATTTTCCCCAGTGTATTTATCCCTTTGTTTCCTGTCCCTCTGTGCCAGTTCGTCTTGTATGTTTTCCAAGTCAACCAGCGTTTTTCCCGTTCTCCTACTTTTTGCTATTCTCCTTTTTCTAGTCCTCCCGGTTTTGACCCATGTCTGTTTCTGGACTCTGTACCCGCCTGCCTGACCTTTCTGCCTGCCTTGACCACAACCCTGTCTGCCACTCTGTACCTCCTGGACTCTGATCTGGTTTTGACCTTTTGCCTGACCATTCTCTTGCCTACTCCTTTTGGATTAATAAACATTGTAAGACTCCAACCATCTGCCTCCTGTGTCTGCATCTGGGTCTCATCTGGGTCTCTTGCCTACTCCTTTTGGATTAATAAACACTGTAAGACTCCAACCATCTGCCTCCTGTGTCTGCATCTGGGTCTCGCCTTGTCATGATACACACAAAACATAACAGTATTAACAATGTGATAAAGTATGCATAATTATATATGCATGAAAACCAAAGTTTGAGACCATGACAATCCCCACTCTCTCTTCACCTGACACTATGCCACCAGGATACTTTCTGTTGGATTCCACAAAAATGAAAGCCCTAAAAAAGCCTCCTCATGCGTTCACCCAGTCTTCCCCTTTCGGCCCCAGGTTCCGAGAGGTGTTCCCAAGTCATGTTGTTTTCACTTTGTTCCCCATTTCCTCCATTTTTCCTGATTGGCACATCACCTGATATGCAAGTGCGTCTCCCTAATCAACGCTACATCCTCTTGAGGTAACTCAGCACTGTATATGCTTTCGCATCAATGCCTTCAACATTTTGTTCAGAGTACAATTACCCCAACATCTATCCTCTATCATATGATGCATTAACCAATAAAACAGCTAACCCCAACCCAACTATGATGTTTAAAGTAGCTCCCAGACCCAACCCATCTGCATGTCTTACAGTAAAATCTAGTCTCTCTCTCTCTCTCGCTCCGCCTCCTCTGTCATGGTGTCTTCAAGCTCACCTATTATGCAGCTGGACCTCACTTCACGTGAGAACTATGCACCCCCCCAAGGAGAGACATGACGATCTTTACCGCTGCAGGTGCTGTAAGGAGTACTGTGTGTGTGTGTACCAAACCAACACTGTTCTAACACCCCCGCCTGGTGCATCGTGATGTACACTCAATCTCCAGAATTCAGCCCGTGCCCTTGGTTTATGTCAGCTTTCACCTGAGGACATACACACTGCAACACATGGGTCATTTCCTGACAACATATACTCTGCTCTTATGAAAAAATCACTAACTTGTGACATTTGAATAACAGCCTCCCCTGTACTCCCATCGGTCTCCCAGTTACCAATCCATGTGGCACGAGTCCTCATGAACTGATATCCTGTCACGTCCTGACCAGAGTTCTTATGTGTTTTGCTTGTTTAGTGTTGGTCAGGACGTGAGCTGGGTGGGAATTCTATGTTGTGTGTCTAGTTTGTCTGTTTCTGTGTTCAGCCTAATTGTCACGTTCCTGACCTGTTTTCCTTTGTTATGTATTTGTTTTAGTTGGTCAGGGCGTGAGTTGGGTGGGTTGGTCTAGGTTTGTTTTTCTATGTTGGGATTTTGTGTTTGGCCTGGTATGATTCTCAATCAGAGACAGGTGTGTATCGTTTGTCCCTGATTGAGAGTCATACTAAGGCAGCCAGGGTTTCACTGGTGTTTTGTGGGTGTTTGTTCCTGTGTCAGTGTTTGGGCCACACAGGACTGTTTTCAGGTTAGTCACGTTTGTAGAGTTTCGTAATTTGTAGTGTTTGTTGTTTGTTCATTAAAGCATGAATACCTACTACTCCGCATCTTGGTCCAATCCATGCTCCTCCTCGTCTGAGGAGGAGAACGACTACGACAACCTTAACACTAATATGGTTCTCAATCAGAGGCAGCTGTCAATCGTTGTCCCTGATTGAGAATCATATACAGGTGGCTTGTTTTGTGTTGGGGATTTGTGGGTGGTTGTTTCCTGTGTCAGTGTTTGTGCCACACGGGACTGTGACGGTTAGTTTGTTTGTTATTTTGTATAGTGTCTTGTTTTCGTGTATATTAAATCATGGAAACTTACCACGCTGCACATTGGTCCTCCGATCCTTCTCGCCTCTCCTCGTCCGAGGAGGAGGAGGAGCTAGACTGTCGTTACAGAACCACCCACCTAACCCGGACCAAGCAGCGTGGAAACGGGCAGCAGCGACAGCAGCAGCGGTACCAGGAGGAATGGACATGGGAGGAAATCCTAGACGGTAAAGGACCCTGGGCAGAGCCAGAGGAGTGTCGCCGCCCCAAAACGGAGCTGGAGGCAGCGAAAGCGGAGAGGCGGCATTATGAGGCGCTAGCAAGGCATAGCGGCTGGAAGCCCGAGAGGCTCACCCAAAAATTTCTTGGGGGGGGGGGGGGTAAAGGGGAGTGTGGCGAAGTCAGGTAGGAGACCTGCGCCAACTTCCCGGGCTTACCGTGGAGTGAGAGGGCGTCGTACTGGTCAGAAACCGAGTTATGCGGTGGAGCGCACGGTGTCCCCAGTACGCGTGCTTAGCCCAGTGCGGGCTATTCCACCTCGCCGCACTGGCCGGGCTAGAGTGGGCATAGAGCCAGGTGCCATGAAGCCGGCTCAACACATCTGGCCTCCAGTACGTCTCCTCGGGCCGGTGTACATGGCACCAGCCTTACGTATGGTGTCCCCGGTTCGCCAGCACAGCCCAGTGCGGGCTATTCCACCTCGCCACACTGGCCTGGCTACGGGGAACATTAAACCAGGTAAGGTTGGGCAGGCTCGTTGTTCACGAGCTCGTGTACTCCTTCACGGTCCGGTATATCCGGCGCCACCTTCCCACCCCAGCCCAGTACCATCAATGCCTACACTACGCACCAGGCTTCCAGTGCGTCTCCAGAGCCCTGTTCCTTCTCCACGCACTCTCCCTGTGGTGCGTGCCCTCAGCCCGGTACCTCCAGTTCCGGTACCACGCACCAGGCCTATAGTGCACTTCGAGAGTCCAGTGTGCCCTGTTCCTGCTCCCCGCACTAGCCTTGAGGTGCGTGTCTCCAGTCCGGTACCACCAGTTCCGGCACCACGCACCAGGCCTACTGTGTGCCTCAGCAGGTCAGAGTCGGCCGTCTGCCCAGCGCCGTCTGAGCTGCATGTCTGCCCAACGCCGCCTGCACTGCTCGCCTGCCCAGCGCCGTCTGAGCTGCCTGCCTGTCCAGCGCCATCTGAGCAATCCGTCTGCCCAGCGTCATCTGAGCCATCCGTCGGCCCAGCGTCACCTGAGCCATCCGTCTGCCCAGCGCCGTCTGAGCTGCCTGCCTGTCCAGCGCCATCTGAGCCATCCGTCTGCCCAGCATCATCTGAGCCATCCGTCGGCCCAGCGTCATCTGAGCCATCCGTCTGCCCAGCGCCATCTGAGCCGCCCATCTGTCCCGAGCCGCCAGAGCCGCCAGCCAGTCAGGAGCCGCCAGAGCCGCCAGCCAGTCAGGAGCCGCCAGAGCCGCCAGCCAGTCAGGAGCCGCCAGAGCCGCCAGCCAGTCAGGAGCCGCCAGAGCCGCCAGCCAGTCAGGAGCCGCCAGAGCCGCCAGCCAGTCAGGAGCCGCCAGAGCCGCCAGCCAGTCAGGAGCCGCCAGAGCCACCCTCCAGTCATGAGCCGCCCTCCAGTCATGAGCTGCCCTCCAGGCATGAGCTGCCTTCCAGTCATGAGCTGCCTTCCAGTCATGAGCTTCCCTCCAGTCATGAGCTGCCCTCCAGTCATGAGCTGCCCCTCAGCCCGGAGCTGCCATTAGTCCGGAGCTGCCCTACAGTCCAGAGCTGCCCTACAGTCCAGAGCTGCCCCTCTGTCCTGAGTTGCCCCTCTGTCCTGAGTTGCCCCTCTGTCCTGAGCTGCCCCTCTGTCCTGAGCTGCCCCTCTGTCCTGAGCTACCTCTCTGTCCTGAGCTGCCCCTCTGTCCTGAGCTACCTCTCTGTCCTGAGCTACCTCTCTGTCCTGAGCTACCTCTCTGGCCTGAGCTGTCTCTTAAATCATGTGGGGACCTTGGTGAAGATTCCTAGGTCAAGGTCGGGGGCGAGGGTCGCCACTCAAAGGACGCTAACGAGGGGGACAAAGACAATGTTGGAGTGGTGTCCTCGTCCTGCGCCACCACGGACAGATGCCCACCCAGACCCTCCCCGTGAGTTTTAGGGGGTACTGTCACGTCCTGACCAGAGTTCTTATGTGTTTTGCTTGTTTAGTGTTGGTCAGGACGTGAGCTGGGTGGGAATTCTATGTTGTGTGTCTAGTTTGTCTGTTTCTGTGTTCAGCCTAATATGGTTCTCAATCAGAGGCAGCTGTCAATCGTTGTCCCTGATTGAGAATCATATATAGGTGGCTTGTTTTGTGTTGGGGATTTGTGGGTGGTTGTTTCCTGTGTCAGTGTTTGTGCCACACGGGACTGTGACGGTTAGTTTGTTTGTTATTTTGTATAGTGTCTTGTTTTCGTGTATATTAAATCATGGAAACTTACCACGCTGCACATTGGTCCTCCGATCCTTCTCGCCTCTCCTCGTCCGAGGAGGAGGAAGAGCTAGACTGCCGTTACATATCCCAACAATGCTACTAAAGTAACCCCTGCTACTACTAACACGGCCCACGACGATAGTCTCACAATAGCCCACATTTGCTCAGTAGTCCAATTCCATGCAGTCAAAATAGCATACTTCGCTACTAGTACTGCTCCTTCAGTTACTGTCCCTACTGCGATTGCCGTAAGAATAACTCCTGCATGTAATCTGTCAAATGTTTATTTGACTGTTAGAAATTGGGAAAAATATTAATGATTTGGGGAAAATATCCAACCGAACAAAACTCTGAGTCACAGATTTCCTGAAAGTTTACCATAGTGTCTGAAATGCCATCACTATCTCTTCTACTCTCACCATGATTTGGGTATGTGTAATGTTCAGTTAAATCCCCATATTGTGTACAGTTAGCTGTCCTCCCTCTCCTATGAGCTATCTCCTGTAACAATATACAGTCTCTATATACTCCTCTATCATTAAATCGAACCCATAACACACTAGTCACTACTCCTAATGCATTTCCAGTTATAAACATTCTAAAATATTCTCAAATCAATTAGTCAATATACATCAGTCCCTCATCTGGAACAATGATGAAACCTAAAAACATATTGACTTGAAAAGGAAAGAGAAAAAGTACATGTTTAATAACTTAGCACCACCCATTGATGCGATTTAACATAAAAATTCGGAGTACATGGTAAAACAAAAGAGAACAAAACACTTTCATGGTTGTCCCAAGCTATCATCCAGTGATTACCCTAACAAACCACCTCCCTTTAGGATGACACTTAGAGATAAGGTTTCCGGAGACTCTCTCTGCCAAATAAATTTTAGCAGCAACCCCACCCCTCACCGTTCTGTAGCATCTCTCTCTCGCTGTATCCCAATCATAACTAAAACATTTTATAAATGATCCAACCCAAATTTAGAATGACAGTCCTTAGTGCTTACGTTGAGTACAGGACTTGAATTCCAGCTCCTCAATTTAGCACACATCATCCCTGTTAGAACATACACTTTTAAACGACCATTTAGTGCCGGTAATAACTCTTCTCATTACAGCCCCCCTTTGTCCCTGTTGTCCTGTCACGAGTGGCCTGGTAATGAAAGATCAGTATGTCAATGCATCCTTAGTCTAAATAGTTCGCAGTGTGTAGACCACCAAATTTTACTTTTGCCTGTTTTTAAATATCCAAGTAGATACCTCCGTTTCTCCGAAATACACGAGTCTCTCACCTGAGCCGTTCTCTCTCTCCACGTTCACTCCACACGCACTCTCAGCACTACGGCCACGGATTATTGCTCAGACTCAGATAGAAGTAGTAAAAGTCACTGTCTCTCCTTTTACGCTGTAACGGATTTTGTCATCTGAAGAAGAGTAGTCGGACCAAAGCGCAGCGGGGTAAGTGTTCATGTTTTTTTATTAGAACAGAACACTATAACAAAATAGCAAGAGAATAAATGAAACCGAAACAGTCCTGTAAGGTGCAAAACACTAAACAGAAAATAACTACCCACAAAAACCATGTGGGAAAAAGTTACCTAAGTATGGTTCTCAATCAGAGACAACGATAGACAGCTGCCTCTGATTGAGAACCACACCCGGCCAAACACAAAGAAATACAAAACATAGAAAATTAACATAGAATGCCCACCCAAATCACACCCTGACCAAACCAAAATAGAGGCATAAACAGCTCTCTACGGTCAGGGCGTGACACACTCCTTGTCGTTCTTTCCTTAGGGAGGGTTTTGAGATTCACACATACTGTTTGTGGTCAAATCATTCCTAACATGCATTAAGACACGATCTGACGTCACCTTCCATGATAACCTTAAAAAAGCACAGATCACAACAACAGTTTAGCTCAATTCATTTATGTTTCAGGAAATCCAGACATGTAATAATTCATCATATAATCAATAACTTTAACCTTTTCTTAATAACATTATCTCTACGACAAATGTCAAAGAGCATACTGTCGTGTCTTTACTATCATTAACTGAAGACTTAGTTTTTATTAAGAGAATCTCTGTAATTATTATTACGCGATTAAACTGATTAATCATGTAACTGTAATTAACTAGGAAGTCGGGGCACCAAGGAAAATATTCAGATTACCAAGTTATAATTTTCCTAATATAACTTTTCAGATATTTTCATATCTGATCAATAGTCTTCTGATTAATGAATTCTTCTTTACCTCATGTTCGTCTCATTCCAAACGTCTTAAATTGTTGGTTATCTGCACGAACCCAGTCTTCACTATGAGTCATCCATACATCAATTGTCTTAAATCATTTATTTACTAACTAACTAAACAATCACAGAAGTGCACACACAAACAAACAAAGTAAATATGGTTACAAGAAATGATAGGGGACTGTGCCCTAGTGGGCTAAACCGGCATGGCGGCTTGTTGTACAAAAGGGAAGTTTGGGGTCGACTGAGATAAGACAACACACAGTTGATAATTATAACAATTGAAATGCTAATCCTTTGCACATGAACGCTTACTCATTCGGGAACAATTGCAATCAATACATATATTTACCCTCAGTATGTCGTCGGGGTCTCTGTTGAAAAGTTTGTTTCTGTTGGAGAGTTTGTCCGCCCTCTCTGTCGTAGTTAGAATGGATAGTTCAGAATGACATTCATTCATGTTGTTATGGATAGATGTTTCGGCGGTTGTCGGTCTTCGCGTTCAATGATACCGAATTCCTAGCTGCAGACTAGTAATTAATATCAAAGACTTGTTCTTATTCTGTCGGTATCGATAGTCTAAGAGTTTAACCAAGTGGTATGGTTAAAAGATTCAGCCATCTACTCAAACCTTGGCCGTCTCATTATCGAGGTAAGCTGGTCTGCAACCTTTGTCCTCTCGATGATTGAGGGAAACATGGTCTGCTGAGAAATTCTCAAAGTGGGGGTTTTATTCGGGAGTTGCAGAAAAGGGCCTGTCCCAGGATGCCCGACCCTAACTGAGCTCATGGGCGGTCCTCTGATTTATTTAAACTCAAAAGGGAATTGGAGTTTCCTTCATTAAACAGTCCAAAGTCACATTACACAATTTTACAAACAGTATCATCCTCACTCATTCATTTTATACAACAATTAGATGTAAACCTCATATCTGAGGCTATTATGTAAACAGCGTTATGGTAACGTGGTCGTATTGTCTCCCATGAGTTTCACCAAATTGTACCAAACGGACCAGTTCGTAGCTGGATTCTTCACCGATCTTTTATACCTTCTCCAGAACATAAATGTCGTTCGGTTCTCCAGTTCTGTGAGGTGGAAGAAATTCCTTTATTCTCTCTATGAAACTCACTCTCTCTATACTGTGGCCATGAGGAGATAATCTCCTCCAGTAATTTACGACCTCTCTCTGACCACAGCAGCCTGTGTGTAGGAGACAGGGAGAGGAGGATGGGGCTTGCTGTACCCAAAGAGGGCAACATCATGACATACCCCCCCTGGTGGTTTGGATCTTGTTTGTCGTGCAAGTTACAAATCAACATAAAGTCATGACCACATGGTGTCCTGTTTATAGATCATCGTTGCAGTCCCCTCTGGTGGTTGAACTTGGTAGGCTTCTCTGAGAGCGTAGCAGTCCACCACAAGAATGGGCAGTTGATGTCGGTTGGTGATCGCCATTGCGGTCCCCTCTAGTGGTTTACCTTGGTAGGTTCCCTGGAAGCTGCAAAGTACCCCAGGAAGGGCCAGGGGATGTCCTGGTTGGTGATCGCCGTTGCGGTCCCCCCCTCTGGTGGTTTACCTTTGTAGGCTCTCTGACAACGGGGTATGCTGCCACAAGGATGGGCCGTGGGTGTCCGGATTTGGGGTCGCCGTTCCGGACCCGTCGCCTGGTCGTCGTCCAGACTGGAAGATATGGACAGTAACTTAGGCAGATGTTAACAATGCACATACACTCATGAAATATATATAATTACATTAATTCCCCAATGAGCGGCATTGTTGCACTAAGTGATGGTTGTATGCAGACTTTGTTTATGGCTCTATCAATTCCTAAGTGTCAAAGGAACTGAACCGAAAAGGAATGGAAGCATAAACAAAAGATATACAAATTATAGTTCTCACACAAAAATCATCTAATTGGACTGTATTCTATATACGTCCAATGTTCTGGCAAAAAATGACTATCATGGCATTGTCTCTAATGCCATATCTGGGGTTTTCCTACTTTGTGTGTTGCTTAGGCACTATCCTAAGTTGATAACTATATGATAAGTCTACAGCTGTAAGGCACTAGTTTTGGGCAGTCTACAGGCATGACCTATGGACTTCTGGGAAGAAAACTGGTGAGTGCTGTAGAGTCAAAGGCTTAGAAGTAAATGTTCAACTTTACTAAGGTTGGTATTTTGCTCGGACCCTTAAGTGATCCGAGCATAAATCCTAATTGGATGTTCCGTTGTGCGTGTGCGTTTATGCTTACACAAGCGCGCATGTCAAGGGAAGAAAACCAAGTATCCTGGCAGATTACAACTTGTTCAGAATGAGTCTGACGCAGTCAGATAATTTTCAGGTCAATGCCTGGAGGTCAGTCAGAATTGGTGTCGAGGGAGTCTGTAGTAGTTTTTACTACAAGTCACTGTGTCTTCCACTATTGTAGTGGTGATAGGTATGAAGTATATTTCATAGCTATGTTATCCATGGAGGAGCTAACCTCACGACGGAAGTACTCTTTAAGTATTGGACCAGTCATACGTGGTGTGATCATGGTTAATGACTTCTAATAGTTTTCCTCCTGAATGGAGGATTCTATTTATTAGTGACATGTGTGTTAACCATTGGAAGAGTGCACTGGAGATTCCCTTCCACATGTTGCACTCTGATTGACTCCTATGTCGCTATTGTCAAGGGTAATTTGATTGGTTAGATCTCTAACCTTCTTACTGATTGAGCTGGACTGATTGTTGCTTGTATTGGTACTGGTGCTCGAAGGGACCAGTTATTCTACCGATTTATTCTGAAATATTATACTACCGGAACACATGATTAGAGCATTTTACTAGTTGTATTGTAGTTGAACCAACATGGCAAGGAATGATTATTGTTGCCATTTGTTTTGGTGATGGACAAGTCCACTGGACTTCCTTTACGACCAGTGTGGTACACCTCAGTACTATCTTAGCTGTGTTCTAAGATAATCCCCATATAGGGGCCTGTCTGCTCCTCACTGTTCTCATAGGGGAGTTTACAACTAGGTTTGATTTATGCTCTGGCGGCGTCGTACGGTGTTGTCCGTAGTCTCGACCCCCCACCGGCCTCGATGAGGCTCATCATGTGTCTGGGCTACTATTCCCCCCTTTGTTTAGATTGATTGATGAGGGGAAAAAACTATTTTAATCCATTTTAGAATAAGGCTGTAACGTAACAAAATGTGTGAAGGGGTCTGAAGGGGTCTGAATACTTTCCGAATGCACTGTAGCTCAGTATTTCTATTATTTATTCATACAGTCGTTTTTGCGCATCTTTATCAAGGGTGCCAATGTTGGACCTGACTTTACATTCTACTGTCAGGTACAAAACACATCCTGTCAATTAAAAAGTTGGTCAGTTATGTTAGCAATTTATGTTATTCTTCAATAACACAAACTCCAAAGCAAATCAGGGGGAGAAAAAATAGGTTTATTCAGAGAGGAAAAATCAAGAGTCAGATGTTCAGTCTCCCTGTCCTCAGCTTTTCACCCAGAACAAAAGACAGGATGCCACTGATAACCCCCCACCCTGGCCTAGGGTTGACCAATTAGAAGTCTTTGCAGTACAACTTGGACAATGGCCAAATAACAAGTATCCCACCCCGGACTCAATGTATAGACCAATGAAAACGTGGCCCACGTAGAACACGCCTCTCTGAGTTCAGGAGTGACATTCCACAGATTCTGAACAGATGTTGATCTGAAACCCAACTCCTACTTACAATTCACTATTGACCATTAGTACTCTAGTTTTTAGTCCTCTCAAACTCTTAAACTCTCAAACTCTGTGTTGTGTATTTATCTTCAAAATATTCTTACAGTTACATCATAGACTGATGATATCAAACAGATGATATCATGGTACTATACAGTATAGCTGGCCATCAGAGATATTGTCAAGAAGTCCTACTTCAGGTCAACTGTATCTCTCTAATAATCGATATTTACAGCCTCAAGTGACTGTTAAGGAGCTGTTAGCATGTTGTGAGGCCCTCAAAACCTCTCCGACCTCTGACCTGTTACTGTGCTTATTCTATGTTTTGCTATTCAAACTTGTCTACTCTGACCCCTAACCCCACCAGGGTATTTACACTGAACAAAAATAGAAACGCTCCATGTGAAGTGTTGGTCCCATGATTCATGAGCTGAAATAAAAGATCCCAGAAATGTTCCATATGTAAAAAAAGCTTATTTCTCTCAAATTTTGTGCACAAATGTGTATACATCCCTGCCGGTGAGCATTTCTCCTTTGCCAAGATAATCCATCCATATAACAGGTGTGGTATATCAAGAAGCTGATTAAACAGCATGATCATTACACAGGTGCACCTTGTGCGCGGGACAATAAAAGGTCACTCTAAAATGTGCAGTTTTGTCACACAACACAATGCCACAGATATCTCAAGTTTTGAGGGAGCATGCAATTGGCATGTTGACAGCAGGAATGTCCCCCAGAGCTGTTGCCAGAGAATGTTCATTTCTCTACCATAAGCTGCCTCCAACGTCATTTTAGGTCCAACTGGCCTCACAACCGCAGACCACGTGTACCCACACCAGCCCAGGACCTCCACATCTTCACCTGCGGGATCTTCTGAGACCAGCCTCCCGGACAGCTGATGAAAGTGTGGGTTTGCACAACTGAATAATTTCTGCCCAAACTGTCAGAAACTATCTAAGGGAAGCTCATTTCCATTCTTGTCATCCTCGCTCTTTTGGAATCACTTTTATAGGTAACTTTGACACCTTCTTGAAACAGAAAATGCTCTACAGGATTGATGGAGTTCATCCAAATCATCTTGGCTCCTGGACTTTGTCCACGCATTTCAAGGCTGCGTTGAGACAATGACTTATTTTGACCCAAGCCCAGCTCAGATAATCCCTACAATTGTGTCGCTAAATTATGATAATGCTGCAGGAAATGTACATTATCCCTGGGGTGTTGGCAGACACAATCTAAGTAACCTAATTTATGTCCATCTAACTGTTCTGAATGCCTCTGTTGATTCTACAGCTATTGTATGCAGTAATCATGTGCCTATGAACCAGAGATATACGGTTAGCACTGAAGCGGTGTGTCCTAGTAGGAAGTCCACTGTGTGCAGCAGAAACTGCACTATCAGCTCAAACAAAAATGACATGTGCATGTCTACTTACGATACGCTTCCCAGTAAAAAAATCTAACCAATCAAACATCCCAGGAAAGTGCTAAAATTAGCCCATCTTAGCCTTAGAAACAAGGTTCATGAAGTCAATAACTTGCTAGTAACAGATTACATTTATATTCTGATTATCTCTGAAACTAAATTAGATAATACCTTTATACAGTGGTAGCAATACATGGTTATAACATCTATAGAAAAGACAGAAATGCCAATGGGGGCGGTGTTGCGGTCTATATTCAGAACCACATTCTTGTAAAGCTTAGAGAGGATCACTTCTGTGGACAAGTGATGCAAGCAGTAAAATCCGATTTAAATAACAGATAAAAATACACCTTATGGGTCTGTGAAGAGACACACACACGGGTACAGACACACGCTAATACCCACACTCTACACACACGTACATTATTATATTGTTGTATGGTAGTATTATGCACTTTGTATTGTAGATATATAGTGGGGTAATAATGTTATATGCTGTACTGTTTTATGTTTTGTTTTATGTGTGATGGCAGCAGCTAATGGGGATCCCTAATCATCACAAATACTAGAGTCTTGACCTGACTGCAGTTTGGTGTTGTAACCGACTTCAGTGGGCAGATGGCGTGGTGTGGGCGAGCGGTTTACTGATGTCAATGTTGTGAACAGAGTGACCCATGGTGTTGGTGGGGTTATGGTATAAGCAGGCATAAGACTATTGCATTTTATCGATGGCAATTTGAATGCGAGTTCCTGAGGACCATTGTCGTGCCATTCATCCGCCGCCATCACCTCATGTTTCAGCATGATAATGCACTGCCCCATGTCGCAAGGATCTGTACACAATTCCTGTTTTAACAGAAGGTAGCCATGTTCACGTGTAGCTCAGTTGGTAGAGCATGGTGCTTGCAACGCCAGGGTTGTGGGTTCAATTCCCATGGGGGACCAGTTCTCAAAAAAATATGTTAATATATGCACTCACTACTGTAAGTTGCTCTGGATAATGTGAACCATGTTCATGTGTAGCTCATTTGGTTGGCTCATAGTCATCAGGATCGAGATGAACTGAATCAGGTATGCTAAAACCAATTACCTTTCTTTTAGGTCAAGTCTTGTATACGGTAACCGTACTTACCCCCTTCATCTCTTAGCTCCACCTAAGAAAGAAGTCTGTGTAGCCTTGTACTCAAAACATAAACATTGAGCCTGCAAGGCTGCCTGCTACCAGACTATGAGAAAAACAGGTGTACGAAAGGAAGTGGTTGGGAATGTTTCCTGTCACACTACTGGCCTTCTGAGAACAATGTATGAATGCATGCTTTATACAGTAAATACCATTTGCATTAGGCCAACTTTGGATAGGAATATAGTTAGCCTAGGCTACTGTACTGTATGTAGGTTATTGTAACCAGAAATCCACCCAAATGCCCAACTCTAAGAGGGTGACAGGTAGTCTAGCGGTTAGAGTGTTTGGCCATTAACCAAGAGGTCGCTGGTTTGAATAACTGAGCCGACAAGATTATAAATCTTGTCGGCTCAGTTATCCACTTAACCCTTATTTGCCCCAGTGGCGCCATACTACTATGGTTGACCCTGTAAAACAACACATTTCACTGCACCTCTCCGGTGTATGTGACAAAATGTACATCTTAAGCAGAACTGATCCTTTGTAGCCTATTAGATGGGGAATTATACAACACAGAACACAGAAATACTTTTTAAAGGGAAAGTCAATTGTTTGTATTAAGTTTCTCATTTTTGCCTTCTCTACTTTCCAATTGAACTCAACTCAATACTAAAGGCAAATATTGATCTAAATCAATCAGAATGAGGTTAAAAGCATGCCCTTTTTAATTCCTTCATCCAAACAGTATATAATGCATAGGCTGTTATCACAATATTACATAACAACATTGTTTAGTAAGAGAGAGGGTTTATACCTCAACAATGACTGTCCAATCCAAAGTCACCATATGGTTGCAAAGCGTGCTGAATACGACTGTCAGAGGTGAAATCGGAGGGGGCAGGTGCATATAGTCCCTTTGATACAAACAAGCCCGCGCTGTTCACCACTGACTCTGTCAAAACTACTGTACCCTCTATCAAAACCGTCACACTCCCTTTCGGAAATGATGTAGTAATACAGCTCCGGAGAAGCACACACCTCCTGACGAAACCTGTGGTTTCAGCGAATAGGAAATCAGAGGTCTCAGTGAAATCAGAGGTCCACACAGTTGAGATTTCCATTTGATTAAAAGCCTGTTGTTAAACCAAAATTATTGAGATTTGAGAATGCCCACTGGCCAGCTCCACAGAGCCATGCCAAAGCTTTTCATTTATCCTACAGTTTCATCAACCCCAGATGACAGAAAGAATCCTTCGCCAACTACTAAATGCATTGCAAAACACTGTTCAAAATGCAATTGAATAGAAAATAATTACAATAGGGAATTTGTCTTGTTCAATTTAAAAGCACAATGACAGATGAAGGCCAAGTAGCCATCAAGCCACATACAACACATGATAGCAAATGAAAGAGGAGTCAGTGTATGTATGAATGTGAAGTGTCTGTATGACATTTACAAATGTTCCATGAATAGGCCAACATGTTTTTAGACTGTAAATCATTCACTGTCATCTCTGGCAGTCAATCTTAAAATAAGTTTTAAAGAAAAAAATACAGAAAACCACTGAGATGTGGACATAAACTAAATATATCATTTGTACGATGGCAAGTCTACCCTACTATAAGTGAACAGGAGTAGACAGTAGGCTAAAGTGACTGTCCACGTTTTAACTTTCTCTCAACCATTGCTTGTTGGTGTAGTCTGGTCATTCCAAAAAAGCACCCACAGTTTGCTTCCTGACTATATCTTTATGGTGGCTCTTTTGGGCTGCAAAGGCTGAATCTACTTCTATATATCTCTACAAATATATTTTCATTCGGTCTGTAAAATCATTACGGAAAGAAAACTTGCCTGGCTGCAGAAAACACAATGATCTATGGCGCCACCTGGTGTTGTTACCTAATTAATAGCCTTTCAACTATGCAATTGTCAATGAACAAATCGCTCAAAATGCTGTTTGAGATGTCGTTTCCTTGTATAGAAAATGCAGTCTTCAAACCCTCCTTTACCCCTGCCGCCGTGTTTCCTTCTGTCGGTCTGGGACTGTGTGTGCCTATGCCAGCCGACAGTCATAAATTCTGGAGCAGTGACATGGGCATCTGTGACTGAGGGCCCGTCTGCCCTATACACTGGCTAATGGCTGTCCGGGCTGGCTGTGTGCATATTTTATTTCCCATACAAGCTATAAATGACATGGAATCTGGCTGGGAAGAGAGTGGGGACACAAACGTTGTAGATTTCAAACA
Organism: Salvelinus fontinalis; assembly: GCF_029448725.1. NCBI lineage: Eukaryota > Metazoa > Chordata > Actinopteri > Salmoniformes > Salmonidae > Salvelinus > Salvelinus fontinalis. The sequence continues at coordinate 22,220,748 of NC_074703.1, read as the reverse complement.
CAACGTTACAAAATGTTGATCTTGTTTTACATTTATTTGTATCCTGACATGTATTCTTCTTTATGTATCGATTGATCCATTCTCCCAGCAGATGTTTCAGGCTTCATGTCCAGGATAAGAAATGGCCGCATACAGTATTTCTAGGAAGATGCATAACTATATACTTCTAATTCTTGACATCAAAAAGGAGTCGACACACATGTGACTAAGACTACTCACTTTTTATTATGACTTTTAGTACAGTACGCATTATTACAAAATTTAAGGTATATAAACAATAGGCCTATTTGCAAATTCCAATACATAAAATACTCTGTTTAGCACATGTTGTGTGGCAGGTAGCCTAGGTGGTTAGAGCATTGGACTAGTAACCAAAAGGTTGTGAGATCGAATCCCTGAGCTGACAAGGTGAAAATCTGTTGTTCTGCCCCCGACCAAGGCAGTTAATGTACTGTTCCTAGGCTGTCGTTGAAAATAAGAATTTGTTTCTTAGCTGACTTGCCTAGTTAAGATAAATAAAAAGTACCAAGGCAATGATTTGAGATAGCTTACCTTCTTTACTTTTCGCTCCACTTCAAAAACAGCACAGTAGACAGTGAGCTCCATTGTGGCCATGCTCGTCGCGTTGTGTTGCTGCCCTTCAGGGAAGGCAGTAGGTTGTACAGTTAACTCCTGATGGGGCAAAATAACAACCCTGAAACCACACAACCTACTACCTCACCCTGTGCGAACACCTTGAACCATCGACCGGTCACAATCCGATTGACTAGTTGGTTAGAGATGGAGTCCAACCAGAAAATGTGAAATCTCATTTCCTGTTCAAATATAAAATGACTAATAATACAATGATGTAATAATATTGTAATAATGGTAATAACGTAGGTACGAAAGGTACATTTTCATTGCAGCTTTTGACGAGGGTTCTTCATGTGGAGAGTCTGCTCTGTGATGATATTACAGCCACTTCAGGAAAGACAGTATGTTGTATAGTCATCCAACAGCTTGGGTGTGACCCTAAAACTATACAACCTACTACCTCACACCAAAGGACAGTTGGTTTGTCTCTGACGAACAGTCCCAGTGGTCCTTAAAAGTGATCCTCGTGTGAGAGCTCAGACATGAAAAGGTGAATTGCATGCAATCAATCAATCCCATTTATTTATAAAGCCCTTCTGACATCAGCTGATGTCACAAAGTGCTGTACAGAAACCCAGCCTAAAACCCCAAACAGCAAGCAATGCAGGTGTAGAAGCATGCAATGTGTCAACCTCATATTTTGACTCCTGTTCCTCCTTGACCCATCTCAGGTTCACACCATCTGTAAGACTCAAAAGAGGAGTGTGTTAACAACAGCTACTTGAGTGGACAGCTAGGATTAAACCTGCTGTGTTGTTGCTGTCTTGCTACATTATTAACTACCCTTGATTATAGTTTAGCCAGGCAGATCAGACCAGGGTCAGATATATTTGTTCCACACAACTAAGTTACTCAAGCCTCACATGTTGGCACATGTAATACAATTAACATTAAATGTTGTTGATGTTTTCAATCATAGGATTACATATAATTACATATTAGAGCCATTAGGATCTCTGTTTTTTCTATGTTGTTGATTTCACTGTGAAGCCGAAAAGCAAGTGTGTTACAGCCAAGACTCAAATCAAGAGTTTGTCTATATTATAAAGGTTTATAAAGGTAACACTGACAAATCAAGGCCATATTAGAGAGTTACTATTAGGAGACTATCAAGTGACTCAAGTAGGGAGGTTTTACATCTGGTGGTTTAGTGTTGGGGTTGTGGAGGGGGTGAGACAAGAGGTGAAAGGTTGTAGTTAACGCTGGGAGTTTTCTCTGTAACATAGGCTGTGGGCAGCACTGTGGTTTACCTCAGAATGGGGGAGACGGGGGAGTCACAACCACAAAGGTGAGTCACAGGCCTCAGGAGGAGTGAGATTGACGCACAGTCGCGAATTACACACACACACACACACACACACACACACACACACACACACACACACACACACACACACACACACACACAAACATTATCTCACATCAGCTTGTGGCTACTTTATAGAAGGATGGGGATCACATAAATGCCACAGAAATCCAGTACTCCCAGTCACTGAGAATAGGTTATTTAAATCAAAACGAAATCACTTGAATAAGTGACTGATGTGTTGCTGAAACAATTCCCATTACGCGGATCCATGTCTCTTTGTCATGTAAACCGTGGCCCATTTTACACAGGAGTGGGGGTGAAACATTGTTGCGTGTAGTTGAATTATTTGTGTCAATGTATCTTAACAGTCTGTATCAATGTACACTGAGTATACAAAACATTAAGATCACCTTTAAATGACATAGACTGAGCAGGTGAATCCAGGTGAAAGTTATGATCCCTTGATGATGTCACCTGTTAAATCCACTTCAATCAGTGTAAATGAAGGGGAGGAAACAGGTTAAATAAGGATTTTTAAGCCTTGAGACAATTGAGACATGGATTGTGTATATGTGCCATTCAGAGGGTGAATGGGCGAGACAAAATATTTAAGTGTCTTTGAATGGAGTATGGTAGTAGGTGCCAGGTGCACCAGTTTGTGTCAAGAACTGCAACGCTGCTGGGTTTTTCACACTCAACAGTTTCCCGTGTGTATCAAGAATGGTCCACCACTTAAAGGACATCCAGCAAGGACATCCAGCAAACTTGACAACTGTGGGAAGCATTGGAGTCAACATGGGCCAGCATCCCTGTGGAACGCTTAAGACACCTTGTAGAGTCCATGTCTGACAAATTGAGGCTGTTCGAAGGGCAAAAGGGGGGTTGGGGGTGTAACTCAACTCAATATTAGGAAGGTGTTCTTCATATACACACTCAGTGTATATGTTATCAATGTAACTGACCACAGGGCTTTGACTGAGAAGAGAAATCACATTGTCACATTCAGCCAGTGTCCAGAGATGCCCTCTTTAGCCAATCTAATGTTAGGACACACACAACCACATGGCAATTGAAGTAAATAGACTGCATCACTGTTTCTACATTGTCTGGGCACAGTCACAGTGTATCCCTCCATAGCAATGCACTGTCAGTTCAATGCTAATCCTCCTATTCCAACCTGGATGGGTGAGACCATATTAACGAATAGGGTTGTACTATTATATTAATAGGTTATAATATGTATTTGTATTTGGTTACATTGGTTCCGTTTCCTGGACACATTAAGCACAGTCCTGAACCCCAAAAAATCTTTCAATAGAGATTCTCCATTGAGAATGCTTTTTAGTTCAGTAGTAGGCTTGGTCTGTGTCCAGGAAGCTGTGTATTATATTATACTAACAGGGTTATAATAACACGTGGAAGTGTAACTGTAGGTGTCCCACTTCAATACCCTGGCTCTGCCTCTAGCTTTGTGAAACGTCCCGCACAGTCAGTGGCTTTCATTTTGCTTTATATGAATGGAGCGGATTCATTCTCCATTGTAGAGAAGAGGAGCTGAACCATGGCTGAACTTCACAACTCCACTGAGGGTAAAGGACACTCTCACAAAACTCACAGACAAAATATTGTTCTATTTCGAATGGCACATCATCAACTTCCCTTCACAGACATCATTCATCGGGGCGCTGAAGGGCAGGCCATTTTTAGTGGAAATGTTTTGAACATGTGACACTAATATTGAATGGCCGGGGTTTGAACCTGGGTCTCCAGCAGGCCAAAAGACTATGTTATCCCACTGAGCTAAAGGCTGAGCATTCACTAAGGGAGCATAAGTCTACAGGTTTCAGGCAAGGTTACTCATCACACAAGCATGATTCTAGAACTTGCCTAGTCAATCTGCAGTATATTACCAAATGGCCAACAGGTGGTGCTTTTACCCCAGGACTGGAGCCGTAGGCCTTATAGGTCTATTGAGTGCTGTTTGCAGTGCACCCACTGACAATAGGGACTTTGTGTAGTTCAGGGTGCCAACCCACTGTGGGTTGCACTTCTCAGGGAGCCAACCGCAGTCCACTGTCTCTTCATCTTCATCTGACCTTTGAGGTATTGGATTTACTTTCCCTCTTTCACTGATTTCTTTGGCGGCTTCAGAGTATGAGCAGCTTTTACTGTACTGTACATATCACTAACATTACTGTAACCACAGTCTACTAGATGAGATTTTTTCTCTTATACTGTGAGTGCGAGGGTGCATTCAAAGCAAACAACTGCATCATAAACATTTGACTAACTTTGTGTAACTGCAGGCTACTGAAAAATGAGGCGAGACGCTTTTCATTTCAGGTTAAACCCAACAGCTACATAGTGCCATTGATTTTACTTAGTGTACAATGAAAATCACACAATGAAAAGCAAACCGAATACCAAACCAATATAAACAGTACCTTAATAAGCTTAAGAACCAAGAATATTTAAATTAAACCTAATTTCACCTTTAATCCAGGGTCTGTTCTGTCTCTATACATCACCCCCAGATCCAATCAGCCTGCAAAAATAAAACAACACATTTAAACAACTTAAATTCATCTAAAAGTCTGGAAGTACAATAACGCCCGTCAAGCAAACCACAAACACAGAAACAAATGCTTCAGTAATGTAGCAAATAGAACTTGGCACAGAAATTCAACTAAATAAGAGCAACATAGGTCAAATACAGAGAACATTTATTGCTGTTTGATTTAGTAAAAACTGGCATATAGTTTGTATATAGTTTGTCTGCCCAGTGCAAGTTCACTTCACATTGACTGGTACAGGAGCACTCCCAGGCCTATGCTTTCCCTGAACCTCTGCTCAAATGTATAATTAAGACTGAATTCCCATATGCTGAAGTGATCAGGACTCAGAATACTGTACCAAAATGGACTACAGTATTGGACAGTTACTTGCCCGAGTGGCATCAAATGCAAGCGGTTGCGCAAAGTAAACGCTCACTCTCTATCTGGTGTCTCTGTCCATAAAATAACTTTCTGTATTGAGCATTGCTATTTTGGCCCACATGCCGAAGTTCACAGATCGTATGGGTTATTGCTGTAAATGTCTATTTAAAACTTGAATAGAAATATGTCTGTTATTCTCTCTTTCCTTCGGGTGGATCCTGATTTATGTCCTCATTTGCTTATCTATGACCTTCATCACTGAGGTTATTTTTAATCGTAAAAATTACAGGGGAAAACTTTTATTAGATCACTATAGCAGGAAAACATAAAACAAATCTATATAGATGTATAAAAGTCAACATAATGTCTTTAAACAAACCAGAAACGCATGGTTTAAATTATATATAATGAGTTTAACTCAGACTCCCGAGTGGCGCAGAGGTCTAAGGCACTGCATCTCAGTGCTTGAGGCATCACTACAGACACCCTGGTTCAAATCCAGGCTGTATCACAACCGGCTGTGATTGGTCCCATAGGGCGGCGCACAATTGGCCCAGCGCCATCTGGGTTTGGCCGGTGTAGGCCGACATTGTAAATCAGAATTTGTTCTTAACTGACTTGCCTAGTTAAATAAAGATCAAATAAATGTTAAAAAAATTGTCACACTAAAGTTGTTTTTATATTCTGCATCTTCAAATTAGAACGTCTAAATGTTAATAAATTAACAGTTCATTAGGATAGAGCTGGAATGTGTATGCACACACACACACACCTGAAATGTTGCACCTATATCAAATGTTGACCATCCAATACAATACACAGTTATGTCGTAAAGTGTAAACAGTTTGTTTATAACAAGTCAATTGTAAACTATGTGTGAGTAAGTAAACGTAAATGTGCAAAGGCTAACACTTCAAAATTATAATATTATAATATAATATTATACAATTTTTTTATTGCTCAATTTAAAAAATATATTTACTTCCAGAATTTCATGCAAATGTCCATTTGTTTTAAAATACTGATTGAAGTCTGGATATGTTTATACCAATGTAATAATGGCAACAACTGTAAGTACAATACTTTTTGTCATTTTGACCCAAACATTACAATTGATAAGACATTTTTTCATGCAAACCCCCATAACTAAATAACTGTGAATAATGTAAATATTGATGTAAATAATGCAAAAATGGACTTAACAATTATTATTGGCTCAGTCACACACACACACACACACACACACACACACACACACACACACACACACACACACACACACACACACACACACACACACACACACACACACACACACACACACACACACACACACACACACACACACACAAACACACACAGTCTTTGGACTTGAATAAGCTGTTCGATTTTCCCATAAACCCAAGCGCAGACAGATCTTTTGTTTCAATGCTTCATTTAGATTCCCTCCACAAAACCAGCTTTATTACCATTTATTTCTCCCTCTCCCCCTCTCTACCTCCCTCTGGCTCTCTCTCCCTCCCTCCGTCTGTCCCTCTCTCTCTCACACACAAACGTGCGCCCAAACACTTACCCAACCTCGCAATCACATCTTCAAAATTCTCTCTGTCCATGTTTAAATTGTATTTTGCTTATGACTATTAACAAACGTAGGGTTCTAAAATCAGAATATGGTCATTAAGTGTCTCTTCTTACACATCTTTCACATTCTGAGTGTGTGGAGTGTGTTTGTGTTTGAGTGTGATCGCATGTAAGTGTATAAGTGTGTGTGTGTAAATAGTGTGTATGTTTGCGTGTAAATGTGTAATTTATTTTGCTTTTGTGTATGTGAACGCTAAAAGGAGGGGTTTGTGCCCTCCTGTCCTTTACAGAGGCGTGGGAACTCCATTCATCGTTAAACCCAGGGTCCATTGTGGAGCACATGGCATCGAGTGTGTCTGGGTGTTTGCTGCCTCTACGTGACAGTATGTGTGTGTGTGTGTGTGTGTGTGTGTGTGTGTGTGTGTGTGTGTGTGTGTGTGTGTGTGTGTGTGTGTGTGTGTGTGTGTGTCTGCTTACACAAGCAGTCCCTTTGGCATACCCCAGAAATGGGCTCAGTATGTCTGAAATGTATCTTATGCTTACGTGCGCTTCAATACAACTATAAATACCCAGCCATTACTAACATTGGAGGGCCGATCCACTGTGTCCTCTTTTACGATCTTTCCTTTCTATACCCTGAAACTATACATCCCGCTGATGAAATGAAGTAAGAAATGCTACAGTAGACACGTGCCTAAAATCATATTCCTGTATTTAGGTGTTGGATGATATGTCATGGTGAAGGTACAATGACAACTATAACACGTTCTAGAATGCCTCACCAGTTTCTAGAACACCTCGCCAAATTCTAGAACATTCTGGAAACACATTGCGATCCTAGGTTTCGGCTCGTTCCTTCCCACTAGGCCTCTAAAAGCCTGAGACAGAGGGGGTACGCCCTGTGCCTACACGTGCATATCTTCATCACCCTTCTCTAGTCCAACAAACTGTCCCTCATCTTGCCATAGTTAACACCTATGATAAAGTTTTTAATATGGTATATTCCGAGACAATGTATGATTGCTTTTAATGGCATTGAAACAACAATTTATTACGAGGGGCTACATTACAATAATAAAATAAGAGTTAGTATCTTACCGTATGAAGGATCATTTCTATTTGTTAAAGAAAGCTAAATGTTATAGGCCTAAACATAATCTATTTCGGTGTTCTGTAAGTCTTATAGTGTTCCAGTGTTATGTGGTGAAGAATAGAGTATTGGACATCTAATGTATGTTGGTTCTCGTGTGTTTTATCTGTGATGACTCACCTACTTCTAAGTCAACTGCTATTGGCTAAATCAAAATACCCTCCTGCTATTGGTGAAGGTCTATCAGAATCTGCGTCAACACTGGACATACCACAACTACTATCGATGGATTTTTGGGCCTATTATTTTTTCAAGCCTATACTCATACAGCAGAATTTGTTCTTCCATTTAATAGGAGAAAACATTGAAAGGGACATATTTTCTAAGAAATTATATAAACCGAATTTTATACATATAAATGTTGCTATATTAAATGTGTCACATGGCAGACCACTTGAGCAAATACACTTGATAAAATAATATATTGTTTGTCGATTAAAGTTAAATTAAACATTTGTTGAAAAATGGAAACTGACTTGCACAGTATAAAAAGACATTGATATAAACAATTAAACCGTCATGTGACTGTTTTGATTATCTTCCGCATTTACGGATGAAAAACAAAATAAAATCGACCAATATCTGTAAGCGCTTGAATTAAGAATAAGACAACAATCTTTTGGATTTACACGTTCTGATGGCTTTCTCTTAGCTGCAGTGGTTAACTGAAAAGCCACTCTGGGAGAGAGTCACAGCCCAGCTACCATGCTTTGGCATGTCTCCCAAAACTACAGCAAACACACTCAGCTCTGGTCCCTCAAAAACTGTTCCCCGCTTTTGACCCCAAACACTGACCATTGCAAACACAGCCATGAGGGAAGCAGGAACTATAACTACATCGGAAACTACATTGGCAGTTTCTTCAGCGAAGTACAAATTGGCAACATCAAAATGCTGGATTGTTTGGGGACGTGGTATGTTATTGTTACTGATGTTTATCTATATAGTGTATTATTGAGAAGTCAATCTCTGCATTGCATGAGTCTGAGATCCTTAAACTAAAAATAAACAATATTAAAATAATGTGCACTTCCACGTGTGGTTTAAACAGACTAGTTTACACACATTCACGCAAGGAAGCACACTTAGAAATGTACCACTTACCTCAAATCGGACATGGGTAGACAGTCAGCAGCACAGTCAGAGACAGTAGACAGTCAGCAGAAATCCAGGATGTTGAAATCCAGACAGGCCTTATTTTCCACCAGGGTAGTAGATCCAGAACCATAATGTAGTTATCCTGTAGAGAGGGACAAGACAGAGGGCAGCCACAGTCAGTCAGCCAGTTAGTTAGTTAGATTCAGACTCCCGGTGAGAACCAGAGAAGGGTGACAGGGAGCTGCCTTTACCCCAGCTAAGTGAATCATATCTGGGCTGTCTTCCTGTCTGCCACCCCTTAGTCTGTCTCGGTCTATCACCGGGCTGCGCCACAAGAGGCCATGTCCGTGCCTGGGAGGCGCATGGTCATCCCCGTCTGGCAGTTAAAAAGTATTTGAATGAGGAATGTTAGCAAACAGACAAGCTGCATGTCGGATGATTGCTAAAAGCAGCAACTACAGCCAGTCAGCCAGTCCCGTCTCTGCCTTGGGTTGGTTGGCCCAGGAATGTGAATAATTCAACAGCAACCAAAAAGGAGGACCCCTTCCCTTTTCACCCACCACCCCTCCCTCCGAGTCCGAAACTCAAATGCCTCCACAAGACAGTGAGAGAGAGAATTCTAAATCTCCGCTCGCTCACTCAATCGGGTGCTCAGGAAATCCTGCAAGAGTTTGTTTTTGCACACACACACACACACACACACACACACACACACACACACACACACACACACACACACATGCACGTACACACACACACACACAGACGCGCATACAGTACACGATCACTACAAATCACTTCTTGTGTTTTTTTATTTCGTTGGAGGCCTCTCACTCATTGCCTTTTTATGTCTTTTGTTTGAAATTGGCAACTGTCCCAAAAAACCCTCCGCCACTGCTGCACCGCCCTCCTACTCCCCTTTCACAGGAAGGGGAGAGGAAGAGAGGGAGAGAGAGAGACTGGGAGAGCTAGAGAGAGAAAGTTGGAAAGGACGAAAGAAAGAGGAATTGGGAGAGAAAGGGAGAGGGGGAAATAAATGGTAAGAGGGGTGAAAAAGTCTAGGAGTATGTGTGTGTGTGATTTTTTTTCTTCGTGAGAAACAAAATAGGCAGAAAAAGCAAAGCGACGTAACAAAACACTAAACGAGCTATTGCCACCACAGATGCACAGTGGTCGCCGAAAACACAGCCATTGTAACGGCTGTCTAATTCCTCCTCCTCGAATGAGGAGAAGGAGTAAGGGTCGGACCAAAAGGCAGAGTTGTTAGTGCTCATATTGATTTAATCAAAACGAAACTGAACACTTACAAATACAAAAAAACAACAAACGTGACAAAACCGAAAACAGTACCGTGTGGCACGAACACTGACACGAGATACAAACACCCACAAAACACACGTGAAACCCCGGCTGCCTTAGTATGATTCTCAATCAGGGACAACGATTGACAGCTGCCCCTGATTGAGAATCATACCAGGCCGAACACAAAATCCCAACATAGAAAATCACACATAGACAAACCCACCCAACTCACGCCCTGACCAACTAAATAAATACAAGACAAAAGAAAACAGGTCAGGAACGTGACAGCCATCTTCATCTTCAGCATGAAGAAGCACATCCTGATCTTCCAAAGAGGGACGATATGGCGAACAGGCATTACAACACACCGTGGAGTACGTTAAAAGCAGTAGCTACCAACACAATTATCCAAGCGCAATGTACAATAACTCAAAATAATATACAAAAGTATGGAATCTGCTGCAGGAAAAAAGTCCACAAACGTTTTCAAAAGGGAAACCAAACCTAAAGTCAAACGGCGGAGGCCCAAAAGCTACTTGTTGCAGGGTATTTAATAGCTGGACTTGCTTGCAGAGCTGAGAGATAGAGGCAGAGCTGAGAGATAGAGGCAGAGGGTTAAACTCCCCAGAGTAGTAAAAGCACTCCTCCTCCTGGCACAGTCGCTCTGAAGGGGAGGATCTAGCTTTAGAAATAGCAGCAGACGCTTTTCCCTTTTTTCATATCGCTAGTCTCCCTCTTGCATGTGGCTGGGACTGGGAGAGTGAGGCGGATGAAGATAGAGAGAGAGAGAGAGAGAGAGAGAGAGAGAGAGAGAGAGAGAGAGAGAGAGAGAGAGAGAGAGAGAGAGAGAGAGAGAGAGAGAGAGAGAGAGAGAGAGAGAGAGAGAGAGAGAGAGAGAGAGAGAGAGAGAGAGAGAGAGAGAGAGAGAGAGAGAGAGAGAGAGAGAGAGAGAGAGAGAGAGAGAGAGAGAGAGAGAGAGAGAGAGGAGAGAGAGAGAGAGAGAGAGAGAGAGAGAGAGAGAGAGAGAGAGAGAGAGAGAGAGAGAGAGAGAGAGAGGAGGAGAGAGAGGAGAGAGAGAGAGAGAGAGAGAGAGAGAGAGAGAGAGAGAGAGAGAGGAGAGAGAGAGAGAGAGAGAGAGAGAGAGAGAGAGAGAGAGAGAGAGAGAGAGAGAGAGAGAGAGAGAGAGAGAGAGAGAGAGAGAAATAAATGGAGATGGAGCTGGAGCTCAGCTGATGATGAAATAGGGACGCATCGAAGTAAGTGAAGAAGACGCATTTTTATCACACGTTCGACACAACGCTTGTGTGAGAGCAAGAGAGACGATCAATAGGGTGGAAGAATGACAAACTACTCCCATAGCACACACACACAGTCGCCAATCATCATCCCAGGGCCCTACACACATCTAGAGCATGATTAAAACAAACTTCATACTAAATCTGTTCCACAACCATGCAGCTACAGCTCTGACAAAAGGCACGTTTTGGAGCCTTTTCAGAGACGGACGAGTCCATTCTTATAAAAATGGGGGGAGGTTTGAGGCTGACCACAATGAAAAAACATTTATTAACACCTTTACAGACAACTTAGAGTGGGACTGCAGCAGTGTCGACTCCCTATCCACCCCACATTGGGCACTTTGTTTAGTTAAAAAAGCGCTCGGCCCCTGCAAGTATTTTGACAAGGAGTCGAAACCCAGATAAGCCTCTAGGGTGAGACTGCTTCACCGAGGCTGCAGGCTGGAGAAGCAGTAAAGCATTGGCTGTGATTTATATACACACACAACATACACACGCACACACAAAGCTTAGTGCACCGCGAGATCCTCCTCACATTCAAAGTGACGATGCAGATGGCTGCACTAGTAAATCCGATCCACAGGGAGGGTAAGAGGCGGACGGGTGTCTTCGATTTAGGGGTGCATGATAAAAATGGACTCTCCTGATGATCACATCCTACACACACTTGCGCATACCCACACATCTCATCTCACTGAACCATAAGTATCTATCATACAAACCATGTCTTAATCCCTCTGTAAAGAGATAGTCCTTGTTGCCGCACGCAAATATGTGGCATATCATTCATGTAACAGATCATCTAAATATGAAACATTATTGCCAGTTTCCCCAAACCCTACTAGCACACACACACACTACTACACTTTCTCTGGCCTGGCTGCTTGCAACCACAGCAAGGGTCTTTGGACGCCTGTGACAGATAGGCTATTTTATAACAACTTCCTGTCTCTTTAGGCTACCGTCCCCCTCGCGTTCGTTAAAAACCAAGAGCTCCCAGAAGCTCTCCCTTCTCCTTGAAGTAGCAGGAGCACAAATGAGAGAAAAAGTGGAGCGCTAAGCAATTTAATTTCTCTCCTTTTTGGTACATTAGCTGCATGAGATTAAGAAGGATTGCATGCATTAAAATGAAGGTTTGGGATCTATTTTTTCCTGGTTTTCTCCTTGTGTATATATATATATTTAAATGGTGATTAAAAAAGAAGATGGAGCTAACATGGCTGCTTTGGCTCTATCCCAGTGTGTGTGTGTGTGTGTGTGTGTGTGTGTGTGTGTGTGTGTGTGTGTGTGTGTGTGTGTGTGTGTGTGTGTGTGTGCGTGTGTGCGCGCCTGCCATGGAGGTGGGACGGAGACAGAACACACTCCAGCCCAGAACTAAAATCTGGGCTACTCTCAGCATTAACTCTACCCATTCTGCAATGACCCAGTATATAATAAAAATATAAATATTTCCATATTCAGAAACGCGTGTAATCCAGTTTACATAGGAGTTGTCGAGAAACATTAAAGATGGAGTCGGTACAGTTGAATATGCTAAATTAAACTATATTTCTCCCATGTTTTCTTATGAAAAAAGCTGATGGGGCATCTACAGTACAAACATGAGGTTAAACCTACTACGTCACATCTCGCCACCTCTTTAGCCAATCGCTACTCCTCAAGACTAAAAACCGCATTGCACAAAGTACATAGATCAAATACTAAGATAAGCAAAAGTATACTCTTTGTCACTTATTCGTTTTGTTCCATTCTGACTATCAGGCCCATTTCACTACTCTAGTCTGAAGAGAGACTTCTGTTGTTTACAATTTTACATGTAGCAGGAATTCAAAAAACTTGGCAGGGCTGTTGTGGAAAGTTCATTCGAGGATACAGTTCTGCTTTGGGGTAGGCTGCCAAGACCTGACACTGTGAAGCCTCTCTAAGGCCTCACCCCTCTCAGAGAGCTCTGAGTTGCCTGTGTAAGTCTGCCATTGATCAAACTCCAATATTAACAACTTTATGACACCTTCTTTAGGAGTTGTACAACCGTCAGCTGTAGCACGGAACTTTATTGACGCACTTCATCTAGCTGTAGATTTCTAAATCAAAGCTGTATTGTGTGTTTCATCATGCACATACTTTCAAAGCAATTTAGTAAAACAATGAATATTTGTTGTCTATAAACAGTGCATGCTTTTTTGTTCAATTGTGACCAGACATGTAACTCCATCAGAATTCAGCATTCTGATGGAGTTACATGTCATCGGATGAGCTTTACTATCTGTCAAAGCATGCCAAAATAAGGTTCCTTGTTTATTAAAAAAAATACTAATCAAGTAAGGCTATATTATCCTTTCCCACACATCTACAAATCATATTGTTGCCCAACTATCCAGAGAGTATGACTTGGCAACTCGTAAGGGAAAATATTTAATGACAAAAAAAAATGGCTGCTTCTTCAATCATCACCTCAATCACCACAGACACTCATAAGAGAACAAAACAAAAAATGATTCACAGCATAAGAATAACTTAATGTAAAAAGACTGTTGGGAATTTTTGTAACAAGTAAGTAATACGTACCTGATATATCAAACAAAAACTTTTAGTGACAAATACAGCAGTTTTGGGTACCATATCCAAAGTTCACAAAAATAACTATGATATTGAAACACACAAATAAAGAAAAAATGTAATTCAAAGATTATGGCATTATGGTGATTGGGGACTGACTTTACCAGAACAAATATATCTGGCTTAGTTTATCCTACTGTACTTGACAGCTAGAATGTGCATATTATTTTGCAAAGAGCCAAACGGAGCTTTAAAGCTTAAATTACATCAAAGTACTAAAATATTTTTTGGGGGGGGTCCCAGAGGTAATGTTGTCTTTTTATTAGCTGTAGTGTCTAGTTAACAATTAAATAAATACACTGAGGCAAAGTAATTACAAACAGTTGGAGAATGGGAGTTATGCTGCAGGGTATGTAAGCTACCCAATACCTGTAACAATAACACTGGAAATACATAGTACACTGCTTTGTGTCACGTATAATATATATCAAATTCATTTGTAGGGTAAAGAAGACCATACCCTTTATTGTATACTTGTCCATGACAAATGTCATGTATTCATCTCATTGACACCACACGCTGAAGAAGACTGAGGCTGAATCGCCAACCCAATCTCCAAAAAAAACGCCAACCTGTGGCGTAACTGCAGTAACAGAATTACACCATGGCTTGACGTTTTAATTTCGCCATTTGGTGCCGTATCTTAACTGTCATTCAAACGCCTCAAAAGTGAAACTAAAACGTACGTTTAGGCATTCATTCCAAATGGTTATGGATAAGGTTAAACTTAAGTTTATGCATAAATTCCCGCACACAACCCTCGGAGCCCATCCACCATCCACCATCCCCATCCACAGCGCCCTAGCAAGAAGCAAGTCTACTAGATGTAATAGGCGCTCACGTTGCACCTAGCGGACAGTATAGCTTCCACAATTCGCCAGGTCCAAACGTAATCGGGGGTCTTGAGAATGGGCATCTCCTGGCGTATTCCATAAGAGAATGGGCTGTGAATCGCATATATGCAGTGCAATGAATGAATAAAGAAATTATTGAAGAGTATTTAACTGAAGAGTATTTATTGGAGTGCTGTCCCTTTCTATTTACCTCATACAATGTAGAGATACTTTCTCTCTGCTACCCAGACAGAAGTACTGACTAGACAGAAGTACTGCCCGCCAACCACCACCTCTACTTGGTGGTCTATGGTGGGGCCCCTCAAGCACACGTGTCCATACAACTTCTCGATTACACCCCTGACCCCTGGGGTCACCCGATGTTGCTACGGGAACAAAGGGCGAGACCCCTGAGGTCAGAAGTGTTAAGCCGGGAGCCGGCCAGGCCCCATTGACAAGGTAGCATGGTGTTGGCTCAGAGAAGGTAAAGATCACTAACACAGGGGACTAATAGGGATTAAGGGGCCGTAAGGGGCCCATCTCCTCAGGGATGTCACTCAGGGGACTAGTAACATCAGTCTCTGTTAACCTCCCTGACCTCCGGCAGCCATTTAGGGGCGACAGGTCACTTACAAGAGGCTAGAGAGGGCTTTGCCGGTGTGACTGCTGATCCTACATGGCTGATATTTTCAACTGTTTCTGTATAGCACTTTGTGACATTGGCTGATGTAAAAAGGGCTTTA
Source organism: Salvelinus fontinalis (assembly GCF_029448725.1). NCBI lineage: Eukaryota > Metazoa > Chordata > Actinopteri > Salmoniformes > Salmonidae > Salvelinus > Salvelinus fontinalis. Next base: position 22,205,246 of record NC_074703.1, on the reverse strand, counting down.
TAAACACATTTGATTGATTGATTGATTGAACTGTTTACAAATTCAAGATTTGTAAAACATGAATTTAAGAACTGTATTTTTTTGTGTATTGACATGTTCCCCTAATCAATTGAATTGTATTATTAGATTATTATTAGATGCCAAATGTTATACCTCAGAGAACAGAAAGCCATCAGAGAATACAGCCTTGATATTGGCAGGTATATAACCAATTCAATTGTATTCTTATTGAAAATGTTATGTTATAAAGTAAATGCATTAGATTAAACAGAATTAAAAACCAAAATGTTATGATTATGAAGTGTTCAGGCATCGATATAAACAGTCTCGTTATCAACAGGTGGAACACAGAACTGAAAAATCAAAATGGAGGACAGAGACAACATGGATACTAGTGAAGTAGCAACAGATTGCTGATTCACCTAAACAAATTCAGATAAGAGATCTAAAGAAGTCTATCCTGATATCTTTTTTTATAAATATACCAAATATACCAAAGACGAAGTTAAGTATTTTCTGAACATCAGTTTTCTACAGTTTCCTCATGTTTGAGTAGGGTTAAGGTTAACTCTGTCAATGGCAAATAGTTCTAACTAACATATTAATAATTATATTATTTGCAATCAATGTAAAATAGTTGTCTGGGGAAGAATGCAAATATTTTACATCAATATATGAAAGAAAATAAACTAGAATATGACAATTTTAACATATATATATTTGTTGCCTTTAGTATTGCTTTTTCAAGAGGCTAAGGATGAATGAAGACATGTATTGCTTTAAAGGTCAAATTATTCATTTTATTATGTCTCAAGAGTGATAAGAGGGAAGGCTTGAAAGAATTCCACTCCTAACGTTGGTGAATCATATCAAATACGAATAATGATTAACATAAGATTATTTCACGGATAAACATATTGTATAACTCATTCAGATTGGAGAGGTAAATGGGCACCTATGGATTTAGATGGCTGATAAGCTAGAGGTAAATTAGAGAGAAAAATATGATTAAATATAGCCTAAGAGGATATGCTGTTCTCCAGAAATACATTACCAAATTAAATAACATTATTTGTTCAAGTTATTAGAAAATAAAAAATAAAGAAATACGATATTATATGAATCATATTTATATATATATATTCATTTGCCAAAAGCTTTTAGCAATAATGAATTTGTGTACTTAAAAATATCCAAAATGCTGTAGTATTTACTCTATATGTTGGTTGATACAACCTAAGATGTTTTGGTTTAATTTAGATAGAAAAATCTAAGATCAGAAAATGATGCATGAAATGTGAATGGTTAAAAGTTTTTCCTTAACACATTCTGTAATGTGAAGTGAAATTGATCTGATGTCTACCCTTGTTATACCAGGGGTGAAGTGCTAACTTTTAATTAACTAATGTTGTTTTTCCTACGTGAGAAAACAAAGTCTTACATTTATTGGTTTCAGAAAAAAAAAATCTAAGTCTGATCATGATATTAGAAAGATACAAATATGTTTGAGGCAAATATAACTGTATTACCTTAAATGGCTTATTTTCAACACTATAGCTTACGTAAACTACCATTTAGGAACAAAAATGTATACCATATTATACATCTTTATTATTTGAATGTATTTAATTATGCAAGATTAGACATGTATTTTATAACTTAAAAGGTATATACAAACATGTGATATACACACATGTTAAAGAAGTTGTAAGTAGGTGGAGACAAAAGAAAATGGCATCCGTGTGTAAATGGGTTTAATAAAACGTATAATTCATACATTTTGTTAGCACTATTTGAAGTGAAGAAGAATAAACAACATAAATAAAAAAGTATATTTGACAGTTTTTACAAAATGAACTCAAATGAAAAATGATATAGCGTCTTACATAGATGCTAGAGTTATTCATTACATTCTTTTCAATTATTTGGTTTCAAAATCTTCTAAACTGCTGTTTTATTTTTTATGTCACTTTCAAGAACTTATGAGTCAACTTCTGCTCTTCGTTTTTTACTGAACATTACTATAGTAAATTGAAAATCTGTGAACACTGACCAAAAGAGTTTTGATGGTGCCGGAATACCATATACGTACATTCTATAATAATTTGTACTATTTTATCACTTTTAAGCAACACAATTCTAATATCAAATAGTTGCATTATGTTTTGTTCACTACAAGTTAAAATAAATAATGTTGTGTCTGTTGTTTTATTTATTTTTTGTACTTTGAAGATCAAACAATGGACGATGATGAAAAAAATCTATGGTGAATGACTTAAAGGCGATTTTAGCAATAAGAAATAAATGATCTTGAAAGAAAACAATAGCTTGAGACTAAAACCTCATACTAAAAAAGGTAAGTACAAAAAGTGAAAGGTATAACTTCTTTGTGATTCAGTCCTCTCTCTTTGATAATCATTAAACAACTCACCTTTAAAAGCTCACTCAGCTGCTACGGTAGAGGCTGGGACAGAACTGAACTGCTCTGAGCTGGAAATACAGAAAGTGTCCAGCACAGGACTGCCACACTTTAACCAGGCAGACTGATCCAAACAACATTACTATTGGTCTCCTCGCAGATCGTCTCTTAGATCTCGGCCAATACTTTCCAATTTAACCATGTGACTACCATTTTACATTATTTTCCAGTTAGTGTTTCATTAGCACAAAACACTTACACTCGTATTCGTTTTTAAATTAGGAAAGCAAATTGTCTATCTCACGGACATGAACAAAATAAAAACCTTACCCATCACATCAAAGATGTGCAGCTTTGATTTTTTAGTAATGCTTCATGGAGGACCTAAGTTGAAATTGCTCATTATCATGAGTCCATATTTCATGTTGATACAAGCATAATATTGTAAGATAGCAAAAATTATAAGAAATATAGATTTGAATAAAATATACATATATTTCTATCTGAACTACCTCTGAATTACTTGTGTCAAGGTAAAACACTTGAGAGATTCATGATTTGTTATATATTGTTACTCATAGTATTTGGAACCTGTGATTAACCGAAAGGGATAGCTAATACATTGTCAATTATAGCAGAAACAGTAACGAACTCCACACAAGGGAATTGTTTTAACCCACTTCCATCAAATTTAACTAATTTGAACTAATCAGTCTTGTACAATCTGAAAACATACACCCAGAAACCCATATCTTTGTTACCTGCAATTCTTACTGGGCTTATATCTTCTCTCGGTCAACCTCGAGTCTCGACAAAAGCACCAGAAAAACAGCAATGATTTCTTCCTCTTTTAGTACATTGTGTGCAAGGCAGTCTGGCGGGTCTAGGGGAGAAGTTCTCTCGGTTGTCCCTCTTAAAGACTCATGCCGGCCGTTGGTTCTGGCAGGTGCCACGTCATGGCTCTTCCGGCGAGGACAGGCCTGTGAGGAGAGGAATCGACCCAGTCGAGCCCTCCACACCTTACGCCCCCGACCAGTACTACACACCAGAACTACCCAGGGGAGCTCAGAGAGAGACATGGGCCCTTATTGACTCATTTAAAAAATGCATCTTTATTTCCCTCCTTTCCTTTCCTTCCTTCCTTCCTTCCTTCATATTTTCCTTGAAGTAATAACTGATCTTACATCATGACTAAGGCAATGACTGGATTGGTGAAAGCTAGTAACTGTATCCTAACTTGAATTTATCCCACTTAATCCAACTTGTGTTATGTCATTGATTCCCTCAAAGAAGGAAGGAAGGAAGCATTTTTCAAATAGGCCAATAGATATAAACTCGACCCACACCCACGTTCTGGGGTAGCCAAATCCGAAGCGTAGGGCTCTAATTCATATACCTATTCAAATTTCAATGGAAACTTTTCTCTCCTTTATGTACATACTGTATATTATATGATATAGTCAATCTATGTATATGTGGCTGCTAAAGTGGGTTTGAAGACCCAGCTAAGTATTCTTCAAGGGTATAGATTATAAATAAATGGGATTGTGGTAAACCATATTTGAGAGAGTAATATGTTGTAACAAGAGTATATAGATTTGATGTACTCAAAGCGTACATTCAATGTCACTTTCTATATAATGGGTTGATGATATTTGTTTGTCAAGACAAATACAGCCAAGCACAATGAATGTGTTGCTCATAATAGCATTGCCATTTCTTTAAAAGTGTGTAATATTATCATGACTTACCTAGCTAGTCAAGGGCATATCCTAAAATTGAAAAACGAAAGAGTGCAAATAGGTCAAAGTGTCTGTGGACACCATCTAGTCGTTCTGTAGTATATTAGTTATTTGTCTATAATTGTATTTTAGTGAGAGATCACCCTATGGGAATCAAGCATCTCATTTCTGCCAATAAGCAATTCTAATAGTTATACTTTTAGCTTGAGGCAAATTAACACTGTAATTAGAATGGCTAAAACATTAAACGATAGGATTAATTTATTTTATTTTCTGTAGTATCTCACTTATTCCACCTGGTCCTCTGTATCTATTGTACAGTATATGTGTAATGTATACATACAATTCACATGGATAAACGTACATATGCATTTAAAATATATACAAATATTTAAATGTTTTTGTTTAATTTCTTCTGATTAAATGTAATCAATACTGATCCAATTTAACCCCAAATTAAACAGTCAATAGCCTACAATGAATAGTTTTGTTTTGTTGTTTACTTGCTATTATGTTCAAATGTAAATGTTCCCTACTGAAGTGGTGCATAATGATATAGCATTTTTGTTTTGTTTTTGAGAACGCTATACTGTTGGAGTCATGATTCTGATTGTAGCTCAGCACGTTTTTACAAACATAAGATATAAACGGTCTTGGTTTTTGCTTTAAATTAGTATCCTAATGAACTTTCTACATAAATGATTTGTTTTGATGATGTAACTGTAGTCTATACCCACTAGCGGTGCGTTGGTAAAAATCCAGGGGGAAAAAAGACATATTACAACCTATGTGTTGTGATAATTGCACTGTTTGCTCTATAACCTGTTAATGGCTTGACACCGTGATATATAGGCCTAAGGCTGAGACAATAAGAAGACAGACACAGTGGCAGAATAAATTCAACAACACATTTGTTTCATTACAAAACCGGAGAGCAACATCTTTCCTGTGAAGTTCACAAAACATATTGCATGCAGCAAACTATTAAACAACTATTTATTTAGAACCACAGAGTGTTACCGCAAGTCACAAAGAAAACAGGAGCTCGATCCACTATTCCAGCACCATTTCAACTTCAACATCATCTAATCACCTATGCTTAGTCTAATACAGCGACAACTAAAAGATACCAAAAACGATTTAGTCCTATCAACGTAAGCTAAATATGATGTAGCTGTCAATGGTACTGATGTGTGTGTGTGTGTGTGTGTGTGTGTGTGTGTGTGTGTGTGTGTGTGTGTGTGTGTGTGTGTGTGTGTGTGTGTGTGTGTGTGTGTGTGTGTGTGTGTGTGTGTGTGTGTGTGTGCGTGTGTGTGCGTGTGCGTGCGCGCATGTGCGTGTGTGAGCGCGCGTGTGCGTGTGTGTGTGCGTGCATGCGTGACTCACCCTACTTGCAGAGAAACACCAACTTCATCCTACTCTTTCATGCCTAAATGTTCTATAACTATGTCATACAGAACACACTTTTAGTTTTTGTTGTTCTATACTACCTGGCTAAAATAATTGCTCGCTAGCCTAACTTCCTTTCATGGGCAACGATACGCCAGGCCAGCTAGTAAACCTTAGCATAACATTAGTTAACATTAGCATACTATTTCCATACTATTTCCTCAGGCCAGGGGCACAATGTATGAATTTATGGTTAGATTAGAATATACATTAAAATAATTGGCCAGTATGGAGAATTAGGTAAAACCACAAGTCCAAATCCCTATCTCCATTGATGGCTAATTTAGGAAAGGGATGATTTTAGCTAGCTAGCTAGCCACCGGAAGACAACAACACCACGAGATGCAACAATTCAAGTTTGGCTTGTGATGTGATTGGTCTGAAGCCAAATCCAAACTGTCTTCCCTTGACACTTTTTTTGGTGCACCAGAACCATTCACATCTGAGCTCATTCAGTTTAGCTGATTGGCTAATATTTTATACTTTTTTTTAATCAAGGGAGGCCAAATGCTCGCTGGCTTCCCTTGCATTCAATGCTATGGGCGGCAACAATGTCATACTTTTTCTGACCAGACAGCATCAGATAGATCCGCTACACATACAGAGGGGCGCTGTTTCGATCACTCCGATGCTTTCTCCGGTGAGACATGCAGCCTCTTGCAAATTGAAGAAAATGTATGAAACAGAGAGACGAAAGATTAATTATTTAGTATGCTGTTTTCTCTTTACTTCCCTTGTCATCCATGAATACACACCAGTCTACACCGTCTTTTCAATGAGGTGGGGCGGCTCAAAGGAGTTAAGACGCTAACAGTCATGTGCGCGCCACCTGCAACAAAAGGTCCCCTATGTTGGGCGCATACAGATAAAGGAGCCTCCTTTGTGTGCTGTATTTCACATAACGCAGGTCGGCCATGGGATGCATGCCAGGTCTGCGTCTGTCTGTCTACCCCTCTGACTGGAGAAACAGAGAAACAGAGAAACAGACACACACACACACAGACACACAGACACACAGACACACACACACACACACACACACACACACACACACACACACACACACACACACACACACACACACACACACACACACACACACACACACACACACACACACACACACACAGCCTTCCTGTGGCCACACATAAAACACATAAGGAACAATTTACGGATATGGATTAAGCTTTGTATTCCTGGTTTAAAATATAATGACTCTAACCCTAATTCATACTAGTAAAATATCCTCAAAAGGGTTGTATATTCAAAAATACGTCTATTTCACAGATAGTGCTTCCAAAATCAACAGTAGGCTAATGTTCTCACTACATACTTTGCTGGGATATTGCTATAACATACTAAAAAGTCTAAATGTCAGTGGTGATATTTGAGCTAATTGTTTTGTAATAAGTTCCTCCTAGTCTTTAATAAGCATAATAACATTCATCATGTTGTGGCAAATCCATTTTGGAGGAATGAGTCCATTGTTTGCTGTTATTCTATAAATTGTAATAAAACAATAATCGCAGGCTCAGGAAATGAGGTTTACAGCATCAATAGTTCCACATATACCACGGAGGGTGTGGTGGTGGTAGGTAAACGTATTAAGATGCTTATCTACACAACACATACATGTCCATGCACAGAGCCCCTCCCTCTGCTCATATGCCTCTTATACAAACAGAACACTGTAAAATGTATGTTAATTTAACTTTTGTAAATACTGCTTCAGGATTACCATGGGCCCCCTTCCCATTCCCGTATTGCAAATGTCACTAAATATGTAAATTCTCTCACACACACACAAAAAGAATACACACACAAAATAAGGGCAGAAGAGCCATGCCTGAACACACCACAGAGGGTAAAAAAAGAATATAAAGAGTCCCAACGAGTTCCTTGGCATGTTAGTTTTCTTCCAGGCAGTCCCTATTGACCTGTAAACCTTTGTGACTGGAACAAATGCAAATGGCGCTGACTTGCTCACACAGAAACACTAAAGGCCTATTCAAACGAGGGCCTGCCAACAATGCAGCAGCAACGCTGGTGCCCGGCCCGCAGTGCAGCTCCAGACTGGGGACTCAAAGGCCCAGGCTGTATCCCAAATGGCACCCTATTCCCTATAGTGCACTACTTTTGTCCAGGGCCCATAGTGCTCTGGTCAAAAGTAGTGCACTAAATAGGGAATATAGTGCTATTTGGGACACACACCTAGCCGCCCAGGAGCTGGTTCACAGTCACATGGTTCACTCCTCCAGCTCAAGCTCCAGCCGTCTGGCACCGAACAGAGGAACCATCCACTTTCATTAATTCTCCTCCATGACTTTATATATACACACACCCATCTGACCAGCTAAGTCTGTCTAAGGAACTCTCTCTTAGTTAGCAAACAGAGTTTAAATTTGATGTAATTCATTTACTTCCACTGTTTTCAACTTCAAATAAATGTTCAATATAATTGTAATAAACTTGCAAACTGCTAGTTTCAAAAAACTTGCAATAAACTGAAAACTGAAAATGTATTTACTACATAAACTTGATGAAAATGTGTATAAATTACAATACAATGTTAATACAATGATGTTCATTTCCAACACATTTGTGATGATGTGTACATTTCCAGCAGTAGGGATTTAATGATGGACAGGGATCTGTAGTGCTGAGTCAGTCACATCTGTAGAACACCTGCAACAAACAGCCACATGACCCTGATAGAACCATCAAGGGGGGAGAGAGGAAGGAGGAGAGAAAGAAAAGGAGGGGGGCGAGAGAGGGGAGAAAGGAGAAAAAGGATGATGAGGCGATAAGGACTGAGTCTCAGACAGAAAGAAGAGAGGGACAAGAAATAGGGGAGAGAGAGTGATACAGAGCGAGAGAGCAAGATGTAGAGACTCAGTGAGCATAGCCTTGTTATTGAGAGAGGCCGCCATAGGCAGACCTGGCTCTCGAGAGAAGAAAGGCTATGCGCCCATTGCCCACAAAATGAGGTGGAAACTGAGCTGCACTTCCTTACCTCCTGCCAAAGGTATGACCATATTAAAGAGACATACAGTGCATTCGGAAAGTATTCAGACCTCTTGACTTTTTCCACATTTTGTTACTTTACAGCCTTAGTCTAAAATGTATTAAATTGTTTTTTCCCCTCGTCAATACCCCATAATGGTCTCCCAAGTGGCGCAGCGGTCTAAGGCACTGTATCTCATTGATAGAGGTGTCACTACAGACCCTGGTTCGATTCCAGGCTGTATCACAACCGGCCTTGATTGAGAGTCCCGTAGGGCGGCGCACAATTGGCCCAGCGTCGTTCGGAGTAGGCCATCATTGTAAATAAGAATTTGTTCTTAACTGACTTACCTAGTTACAAAAAGATTAAAATAACATAAAATAATTACAAAGCAAAAACAGGTTTGTATAATTTTTTGCAAATGAAGAAAAAAGAAACTGAAATATCACATTTATATTAAGTATTCAGACTCTTTACTCAGTACTTTGTTAAAGCACCTTTGGCATCGATTACAGCTTCGAGTCTTCTTGGGTATGACGCTACAAGCTTGGCACACCAGTATTTGGGGAGTTTCTCCCATTCCTCTCTGCAGATCCTCTCAAGCTCTGTCAGGTTGGATGGGGAGCGTTGCTGCACAGCTATTTTCAGGTCTCTCCAGAGATGTTCGATCAGGTTGAAATCCGGGCTTTGGCTGGGCCACTCAAGGACATTCAGAGACTTGTCCCGAAGACACTCCTGCGTTGTCTTGGCTGTGCTTAGGGTCGTTGTCCTGTTGGGAGGTGAACCGTCGCCTCAGTCTGAGGTCCTAAGTGCTCTGGAGCAGGTTTTCATCAAGGATCTCTCTGTACTTCGCTCCGTTCATAGTAGTCTCCCAGTCCCTGCTGCTGAAAAACATCTCCACAGCGTGATGCTGCCACCACCATGCTTCACCGTAGGGATGGTGCCAGGTTTCCTCCAGATGTGACGCTTGGCATTCAGGCCAAAGAGTTTAATCTTGATTTCATCAGACCAGATAATCTTGTTTCTCATAATCTGAGAGTCTTTAGGTGCCTTTTGGCAAACTCCAAGCAGGCTGTCATGTGCTTTTCACTGAGGAGTGGCTTCTGTCTGGCCACTCTACCATAAAGGCCTAATTGGTAGAGTTCTGCAGAGATGATTGTCCTTCTGGAAGGTTCATCCATCTCCACAGAGGAACTCTAGAGCGCTGTCAGAATGACCATCGGGTTCTTGGTCACCTTCCTGACCAATGCCCTTCTCCCCCCGATTGCTCAGTTTGGCCGGGCGGCCAGCTCTAGGAAGTCTTGGTGGTTTCAAACTTCTTCCATTTAAGAATGATAGAGACCACTGTGTTCTTGGGGTTCTTCAATGCTGCAGAAATGTTTTGGTACCCTTCCCCAGATTTGTACCTCGACACAATCTTGTCTCGGAGCTCTACGAACAATTCCTTCGACCTCGTGGCTTGATTTTTGCTCTGACATGCACTGTCAACTGTGGGACCTTATATAGACAGGTGTGTGCCTTTCCAAATCATGTCCAATCAATTGGATTTACCACAGGTGGACTCCAATCTAGTTGTTGAAACATCTCAAGGATGATCAATGGAAACAGGATGCACCTGAGCTCAATTTTGAATCTCATAGCAAAGGGTCTGAATAGTTATTCTGTAAATAAGGTATTTATGTATTTTATTTTTCTAAAAATGTGTGTAGATTGCTGAGGGGGGGGGGGAAGTATTTAATCCATTTTAGAATAAGGCTGTCACTGTATTTCTCACAGATCACACAGACCCAAAAATAATTTGAAAACAAATCAAACATTGATAAACTCCCATATGTGTTTAGCGAAATAACACAATGTGAAATCACAGCAGAAAGATTTGTGACCCGTTGTCATGAAAACAGGGCAACCGGTGGAACACAAACAACACTGTTAAATACATCCCATTTTTATCTGTTTACTTATCTTCCCCTACTTTTCATGCTACAACTATTAACATATTGTTAAAAACACTGTACAACGCTGATAATGTAACATTTGCAACTTCTTTATCCTTTTGAAATCTTAATGAGTGCAAATTTTACTGTACATTGTTTTGTTTCTTCTCACTTTTGTTCATTGTTTATTTTACTTGCTTTGGCAATGTAAACATATTTTTCCCATACCAATAAAGCCCCATTGAATTGAATTGAGAGGGAGGGAGGGAGGGAGGGAGAGAGGGAGAGAGGGAGAGAGGGAGAGAGGGAGAGAGGGAGAGAGGGAGAGAGGGAGAGAGGGAGAGAGGGAGAGAGGGAGAGAGAGATGGATGATGGGAACTCATGGGGACTCAAAAGCCTAAAAAAAAATATGCCATGACTGACTTTCGTCTGTCCTTCAAGAGGAGCATGCTCACTTTCATATTATAAATGTTATAATATACTGACTTGTCCTTGATGTCATTCAACTGGGTCCAACCGAAACCCCATTTTGTTCCCTCTAATATAATTCCAGTGTGCAGCTCATAACTGAAATCCCTTAAGCTTTGGTTCCCAAGTACAAAATGCCAATGATACATTCAGAGAAAGTCAAAAACCACTCTTGGCACAACTGTGGGAAGCATTGGCGTCAACATGGGCCAGCTTTCCCGTGGAACGCTTTCGACACCTTGTAGAGTCCATGCTCCGACGAAATGAGGCTGTTCTGAGGGCAAAAGGGGGTGCAACTCAATATTAGGCAGTTGTTCCTAATGTTTTGTACACTCTGTAGTAGTAAAGGGGGGGGGGGGGGGGGAGTGAAACGCTGAAGCTGAAGTTGATGTTGAAGCTATAAAGTTGCTTCAGTACCGGGGAATGGACAGTCTTGTCCATTGAAGGTTGAAGGTGAAGGTTGAAGGTGGCCAACCTTCAATGCATACATGGTGGTATATTGGTATACCTGCAAAGCACTGGAGTGGGTATGTCTTCCTTGTGGTCTGGTCTGTCTCCATAAAAGGCCTATGTTGTGCTGAGAAATACCATGTACAGGGAAAATATCAAAACATCTAAACCCTACTGCATTTGACTATACACATTTCTAGCACTGTATCCCTCATCTCCACTGTTTCCAAAGCTGAGCCACCTCTGGCTTGGAGAGAAAAACGAAAAATGTCAGAGTATTTAATGTACGCCTCCATGTACTATAGTGTTATCACATGCCAGATTTTCATCCATGTCAGATTCCTTATTTTACAGGTCTTTGTATATGCACAAAGACATTCTCTAAACATTGACCACACAGTCTAGATATCACAAACATGTATAAAGTCATGCAGAGAGCGTGTTGTTTTTTCCAGAGTGTGTAACTATGGGTCAAAGTTCTCTCTGGAATTTAGAACCAAACCGGAAGAACCTGTGGAGCTCCCCACAGAGATTTGTTTAATTTGCTTACAGGATTCATGAACTCTGCTTTTAACTCAGGAACTCAACTCTGCTCTCACTCACTACGTCCTATCCTATAAAAAAAAAATATTGGCACGAATAGGGTGAGAAAAACTTAGCAAACTCAGCCAAAATAGACAATAAAGCAGTATAGGGGAGAGGAGAAAAACATGGCAGATTGCAAGAGGGTTGATTCAGTGCAAGGCAGCAAGGGCTTTGGGTTTTTCTTCTTTTTCTTCCTCCTCTCTTTCCCAAATGATTCACAGTGGAAAGAAAAGCCCTTTTCCCTGTCCTCACATGAACTTGAACATGAGCTTCCTGTTATAGGCTGGGAGGAGGAAACACCCAGAGCAGAGAGAGAGCAGAGAGAGGCAGAGAGCAGGGTCATATTCACTAGCCACCAAACAGAAGAAAACTGACTCAAAATGAAACGCTTGTTTTTGTTTTCTGTTGCAAAACCTTTCGCTACGGTGTCCACTATAAATACGACCCAAAGCTGAACAGAGCGGAGAGAGAGCAGAGAGCTCAGTCACACTGGTTGACAGAGGCAGGCCTTCTGTGTCTCGCCCCCTCCCTGGAAGAAAACTAACATGCCAAGGATCTCTTTCTCTCTCCCTACCCTCTCTCGCTACTTCCTGAACTCTTCACCGAACGCCTGAGAAATTAGGTCAAAGCTGGAATCCGTTTGCGATATTACGACAACAAAGAAGTCACTGCATTGCACGTGCGATAAAAGAGAATTGCACGCTGCTCTATGTTTGCTACATACTTCAGTCTGAGACTGCCATCGTTGAAGTTGTTTGTTATGACGTCAAAATGAGGGGTGCTGCTTTACCCACAGGTGTTCTGGTTCTGGCCCAACCCATCGGTTCCTGGAACCAATCATAATAGTTAGAATGTGTTTGATATTCTACAAAACGCTCCAGACTCATTGCGGAGAGGAAACTAATGTGAGTGGCGTGGCGTTGGGGTAGCCAGGCAACCACAGCTTGGCAACTAAAATAATAACAACTGTGGGGTCGGCCAGTGGCGCTGTTTCCCCTTACTGTAGATTCCATCTTTAAGTGTTCCATGCAAAGACATTATAGACAGTATGCACACATACTGTAGAGTAGAAGCATGTGTAAAATGACGTCACGGTGCTTGCTTTGCGAGTACCACTTCCTACCAATTCGGCCCATACCTGGTGCGAACTCGGGACCTCTGCCTTGCTAGCACATGTGACCACCCTACTGAAGTGTCTTACCAGTCGGCACCACACGAAAAGCTAGCTACTCTCTGGCACAAGTGGGGACACTTCAGGCTGAGGAGTAAGTTTCACACATCCCCATGTGCTACACATGCACACACACAAGCATGCACACGCACATGTACACACACATGCGCGCACACACACACACACTGCAGCTAACTACAAATACAAGCCGTGTCACAGGGAAATCGTATTACCAGGGGAACAGTGAAATATAATCTCCATAGACTACACTAGCTATATTATATATTTTACCGCGTCTGGGCGTAAAATGGCGCCAGAACAAATGGCAGCAGTTTTACGGGCGCCCAACCAATTGTGCTATTACGTGTTTTTTTCGCTTTATTTGTAACTTGTTTTGCACATAATGTTTCTGCAACCGTATCTTACGGCAGAAAATAGCTTCTGGATATCAGGACAGCGATCACTCACCTCGGATTAGACAAAGGTTTGTTCTTCAACAAGCAGGACACACAGGACATTCTCCGAACACGTGACAAGGCCAAAATCCCAGTTATTTGCAAGAGGAAGAGACGCAGGTACAGAGGACACAGAGCGGGATGCATCGTAAGGATTTGCAGAAGGCGAGTGGGAAAAATGCCGTTACCGGCAATATTACTCGTCAACGTGCAATCATTTGGACAATAAATTACACGAGGTACGATCACGAATATCCTACCAACGGGACATCAAAAACTGTAATATCTTATGTTTCATGGAATTGTGGCTGAATGATGACATGGATATTCAGCTAGCGGGATATACGCTGCACCGGCAAGATAGAACAGCACACTCCGAGACGAGGAGGGGCGGTCTGTGCATATTTGTAAACAAGAGCTGGTGCACGAAATCTAAGGAAGTCTCAAGATTTTGCTCGCCTGAAGTAGAGTATCTCGTGATAAAATGCAGACCACACTATTTGCCTAGAGAGAGTTTTCAGCTATACTTTTCGTGGCTGTTTATTTACCACCACAGACAGATGCTGGCACTAAGACCGCACTCAGTCAGCTGTATAAGGAAATAAGCAAACAGGAAACCGCTCACCCAGAGGCAACGCTCCTAGTGGCCGGAGACTTTAATGCAGGGAAACTTAAATCAGTTCTACCTCCTTTCTATCAACATGTTAAATGTGCAACCATAGGGAAAACAATTCTAGATCACCTGTACTCCACACACAGAGACGCGTACAAAGCTCTCCCTTGCCCTCCATTTGGTAAATTCAACCAAGATTCTATCCTCCTGATTCCTGCTTACAAGCAAAAATTAAAGCAGGAAGCACCAGTGACTTGGTCTATAAAAAAGTGGTCAGGTGAAGCAGATACTAAACTACAGGACTGTTTTGCTATCACAGACTGGAACATGTTACAAGATTCTTCCGATGGCATTGAGGAGTACACCATATCAGTCACTGGCTTTATCAATAAGTGCATCGAGGACGTCGTCCCCACAGTGACTGTTCGTACATACCCGAACCAAAAGCCATAGATTACAGGCAACATTCGCACTGAGCTAAAGGGTAGAGCTGCCGCTTTCTAGCTGCGGGACTCTAACCTGGAAGCTTATAAGAAATCCTGCTATGCCCTCCGATGAACCATCAAACAGGCAAAGAGTCAATACAGGGCTAAGATTGAATCGTACTACACCGGCTCCAACGCTCGTCTTGTGTGTCAGGGCTTGCAAACTATTACAGACTACAAAGGGAAGCACAGCCGCGAGCTGCCCAGTGACACGAGCCTACCATACGAGCTAAATCACTTCTGTGCTCGTTTCGAGGTAAGCAACACTGAGGCATGCATGAGAGAATCAGCTGTTCCGGATGACTGTGTGATCACGCTCTCCGTAGCCAACGTGAGTAAGACCTTTAAACAGGTCAACATTTACAAGGCTGTGGGGCCAGACGGATTACCAGGACGTGTGCTCCAGGCATGTGCTGACCAACTGGCAGGTGTCTTCATTGACATTTTCAACATGTCCCTGATTGAATCTGTAATACCAACATTATCAAGCAGACCACCATAGTCCCTGTGCCCAAGAACACGAAGGCAACCTGCCTAAATGACTACAGCCCCGTAGCACTCACGTCTGTAGCCATGAAGTGCTTTGAAAGGCTGGTAATGGCTCATATCAACACCATTATCCCAGAAACCCTAGACCCACTCCAATTTGCATACTGCCCAAACAGATCCAAAGATGATGGAATCTCTATTGCACTCCACACTGCCCTTTCCCACCTGGACAAAAGGAACACCTACGTGAGAATGATATTCATTGACTACAGCTCAGCGTTCAACACCATAGTACCCTCAAAGCTCATCACTAAGCTAAGGATCCTGGGACTAAACACCTCCCTCTGCAACTGGATCCTGCTCTTCCTGACGGGCCGCCCCCATGTGGTGAGGGTAGGTTGCAACACATCTGCCACACTCATCCTCAACACTGGAGCCCCTCAGGGGTGCGTGCTCAGTCCCCCCCTTTACTTCCTGTTCAACCACGACTGCATGGCCAGGCACGACTCCAACACCATCCTTAAGTTCGCAGACGACACAACAGTGTAGGCCTGATCACCGACAACGACGAGACAGCCTATAGGGAGCAGGTCAGAGACCTGGCCGGGTGGTGCCAGAAAAACAACCTATCCCTCAACGTAACAAAGATTAAGGAGATGATTGTGAACTACAGGAAAAGGAGGATCGAGCACGCTCCAATTCTCATCGACAGGGCTGTAGTGGAGCAGGTTGAGAGCTTCAAGTTCCTTGGTGTCCACATCACCAACAAACTAGAATGCTCCAAACACACCAAGACAGTCGTAAAGAGGGCCCGACAAAGCCTATTCCCCCTCAGGAAACTAAAAAGATTTGGCATGGGTCCTCAGATCCACAAAAGGTTATACAGCTGCAACATCGAGAGCATCTTGACTGGTTGCATTAATGCCTTGAACGGCAATTGCTCGGCCTCCGACCGCAAGGCACTACAGATGGTTGTGCGTACGGCCCAGTACATCACTGGGGCTAAGTTGCCTGCCATCCAGGACCTCTACACCAGGCGGTGTCAGAGGAAGGCCCTAAAAATTGTCAAAGACCCCAGTCATAGACAGTTCTCTCTACTACCACATGGCAAGCGGTACGGAGTGCCAAGTCTTGGACAAAAAGGATTCTCAAAAGTTTTTACCCCCAAGCCACAAGACTCCTGAACAAGAAATGAAATGGATACCCAGACTATTTGTATTGTGTGCCCCCCCCCAACCACTCTTTTACGCTGCTGCTACTCTCTGTTTATCATATACAGTGGGGCAAAGAAGTATTTAGTCAGACACCAATTGTGCAAGTTCTCCCACTTAAAAAGATGAGAGAGGCCTGTAATTTTCATCATAGGTACACGTCAACTATGACAGACAAAATGAGAAAAAAAATCCAGAAAATCACATTGTAAGATTTTTAATGAATTTATTTGCAAAATATGGTGGAAAATAAGTATTTGGTCAATAACAAAAGTTTATCTCAATACTTTGTTATATACCCATTGTTGGCAATGACAGAGGTCAAACGTTTTCTGTAAGTCTTCACAAGGTTTTCACACACTGTTGCTGGTATTTTGGCCCATTCCTCCATGCAGATCTCCTCTAGAGCAGTGATGTTTTGGGGCTGTTTCTGGGCAACACGGACTTTCAACTCCCTCCAAAGATTTTCTATGGGGTTGAGATCTGGAGACTGTCTAGGCCACTCCAGGACCTTGAAATGCTTCTTACGAAGCCACTCCTTCATTGCCCAGGCGGTGTGTTTGGGATCATTGTCATGCTGAAAGACCCAGCCATGTTTCATCTTCAATGCCCTTGCTGATGGAAGGAGGTTTTCACTCAAAATCTCACGATACATGGCCCCATTCATTCTTTCCTTTACACGGATCAGTCGTCCTGGTCCCTTTGCAGAAAAACAGCCCCAAAGCATGATGTTTCCACCCCCATGCTTCACAGTAGGTATGGTGTTCTTTGGATGCAACTCAGCATTCTTTGTCCTCCAAACACGACGAGTTGAGTTTTTACCAAAAAGTTATATTTTGGTTTCATCTGACCATATGACATTCTCCCAATCTTCTTCTGGATCATCCAAATGCTCTCTAGCAAACTTCAGACGGGCCTGGACATGTACTGGCTTAAGCAGGGGGACATGTCTGGCACTGCAGGATTTGAGTCCCTGGCGGCGTAGTGTGTTACTGATGGTAGGCTTTGTTACTTTGGTCCCAGCTCTCTGCAGGTCATTCACTAGGTCCCCCCGTGTGATTCTGGGATTTTTGCTCACCGTTCTTGTGATTATTTTGAACCCACGGGGTCAGATCTTGCGTGGAGCCCCAGATCGAGGGAGATTATCAGTGGTCTTGTATGTCTTCCATTTCCTAATAATTGCTCCCACAGTTGATTTCTTCAAACCAAGCTGCTTACCTATTGCAGATTCAGTCTTCCCAGCCTGGTGCAGGTCTACAATTTTGTTTCTGGTGTCCTTTGACAGCACTTTGGTCTTGGCCATAGTGGAGTTTGGAGTGTGACTGTTTGAGGTTGTGGACAGGTGTCTTTTATACTGATAACAAGTTCAAACAGGTGCCATTAATACAGGTAATGAGTGGAGGACAGAGGAGCCTCTTAAAGAAGAAGTTACAGGTCTGTGAGAGCCAGAAATCTTGCTTGTTTGTAGGTGACCAAATACTTATTTTCCACCATAATTTGCAAATAAATTCATTAAAAATCCTACAATGTGATTTTCTGGATTTTTTTTCTCATTTTGTCTGTCATAGTTGAAGTGTATCTATGATGAAATTTACAGGCCTCTCTCATCTTTTTAAGTGGGAGAACTTGCACAATTGGTGGCTGACTAAATACTTATTTGCCCCACTGTATGCATAGTCACTTTAACTATACATTCATGTACATACTACCTCAATTGCCAGCAGCATACCACCCTGCATACCACTGCTGGCTTGCTTCTGAAGCTAAGCAGGGTTGGTCCTGGTCAGTCCCTGGATGGGAGACCAGATGCTGCTGGAAGTGGTGTTGGAGGGCCAGTAGGAGGCACTCTTTCCTCTGGTCTAAAAAAATACCCCAATGCCCCAGGGCAGTGATTGGGGACACTGCCCTGTATAGGGTGCCGTCTTTCGGATGGGACGTTAAACGGGTGTCCTGACTCTCTGAGGTCATTAAAGATCCCATGGCACTTATCGTAAGAGTAGGGGTGTTAACCCTGGTGTCCTGGCTAAATTCCCAATCTGGCCCTCAAACCATCATGGTCACCTAATAATCCCCAGTTTACAATTGGCTTATTCATCCCCCTCCTCTCCCCTGTAACTATTCCCCAGGTCGTTGCTGCAAATGAGAACGTGTTCTCAGTCAACTTACCTGGTAAAATAACGGTAAAATAAATAAATAAAATTAAATTGGCCCGACCAACCAGTGCCCCCGCTCATTGGCTAACCGGGCTATCTGCATTGTGTCCCACCACCCACCAACCCCTCTTTTACGCTACTGCTACTCTCTGTTTATCATATATGCATAGTCACTTTAACCATATCTACATGTACATACTATCTCAATCAGCCCGACTAACCAGTGCCTGTATATAGCCTCGCTACTGTATATAGCCTTGCTACTGTATTTTTCACTCTCTTTTTTACTGTTGTTTTTATTTCTTTACTTACCAATTGTTCACTTAATACCTTTTTTTGCACTGTTGGTCAGAGCCTGTAAGTAAGCAGTTTACTGTAAGGTCTACACCTGTTGTATTCGGCGCATGTGACAAATACATTTTGATTTGATTATCCCTACTTTAGCTTCACACTGGTACAGGGGGCTTTGTAACATTTAAAACTCCTGTCACAAGTCGAAACTAACTACTTCTGCACTTTTTTTGTTATTCTGTTCTAGAGTAAACTGAGGGTAAATCATGCCACTGACAAAGTCATGCAAATCACAAGTCCACAGGCTCTCTCTCTTTCTTTACTGCTTAGGATCTGAGAAACCAGCCCTTGTCCATTGTCTCCAGCCACCTGTGTTTGCCTCGTTGCCTCGTTTTCCCCAGAGCACAATGGCTTTCCTGTTTATAGCCACAAGTGTGTTTTATAAACGTACAATATACTGGTTATTAATATATCACATTAAAGATGCCTATCACCCTGAGCCATCAGGGGTCACAGGGTCATGATGATCTGTTACATACTTGGCCCCTGTCTGCTCCTCTTTCCAGAGAGCAGCAAGGAGAGGAGAGAATGTGGCCGGCGACAAATGCCAAGTTTCTGTCATCCGTTGCTGCGGCTCCCAGAATTTTGGGAAACATCGCTTCAGTGCGATTGACAGGCTGGGTTCGGCATCACCAGAGTACCAGAGCACTAGGCCAGGCAACAAAATAAGCTTCCAGTTGCAGACGCAGCACTAAAATAGCCAGATGTGCAGAAAGAAAACCTACGACTGTCTTATTAGGCCCGACCGGCCCGGCCCAGGCCATGACACTTATAACTTTGATTGTGTAAAATAAAAAAAAGCTTGCCAACCGAATGACAGGAGGAGCAAATTGAATGTTATCTTTGGCAGAAGCAGGAGAGCAGTGAGAGACAACTATTAAACAAATGGAAATAAAGTCTCAGGGCGACCGATTGATTTCCCAAGAGTTGTCAGAGAGTAAAACTCTCCCTTAATACTGTCAATTAGAAAATGTTTGATTTGAAGCTGTTAATGTAAATTAAGATGGGGCATAGTTCTAAATATTGATAATTCTTTAAAGAATATATATACAGTATATATAAATATATACATAAATACATCATCTCTCTCTCAGTTGAATTGTGCAGGTGACAGCTTTGGCTGTGAGAGTAAACCTGTCATGTAGGGCCTACTCTGAGTACCGACCCCAGTGCTGTGACTGACAAGGTTTAAGGCTCAAGGCTCAAATGAAGACGTAATCAACATTTTCTGCCACGTTTACAGGAGATATTTCGGATCAATGTCTCTAAACATGGGCCTTTTCAGATAGATGAAGATTGGTCAGGGCATATAGACAGAGTATGTGATCTTTTTCACATGAACAAGTTTTCCCACTGCATATTTGATTTAGAAATGATAAGCTTATTCATTCTCTATAGAACTAATAACCATTACTTGACAATCATTATAAATAAGAAATACAAGTTTCACTCAATGTTTTCATTTGTAATGCAGATCTAAAATGTAATGCATTATGCACTGAATCATATTACAATATGTTTCACACAGAAACTACAGTACATTTAAATCATATTTTGGAAGGTTCCTCATTACGATTTAAACTGTTATTGTGTCACTGAATAGTTACATAATAAAAAAATAAAACCTACCTGTTATAACAACATCTATAATATGCATTCTTCAATTCTTTTACTTTCTGTTGATCTGAAATGTCCACTTCTTCAGTGTCGGAGGTGGAGCAGCCAGCACTGAAACACAGAAATCACAGCACATTTTAGCACTTTAACAGGAACACCCTTGTATCTTTGCATCTGAAAATGACAAATGATCACCAGCAAAAAAAGGCAAATAGTAAAAATATTCTGAGGATGACTTACAGCTAAATAATTTTAGGCTATAGTAGGCCATTTTCTTCCACATACACACAGGAAGCTTTGCTGAGATTATTATCAACATCATACCAAAACTCCAACTCATTTCAACTCCTCAAAGAAGGCAATTGTCTCCCAACTTTCAATAGTTCCCTTTTTCATAAAAAAAAAAAGGTTTAGACCTATAGAGGCTTGATGCCCAAATATCACTTTTCAATGACAGTATAATAGGCTATAATCCATTTTAAAACATATTTGAGGGAAAACCACATGGAAACAAAACGACACAATCAAATCTGACCCCAGAGTCGGATAATTTACGAATAAACAGCTCAAATTGGCGAAATAACATTTGTTTTCTTAAATGCACGGTTGTTCAAATGACACAAATGCACATTTTAAAATGATGTGTCGTCTTTATGGTGGATTAGTAGAGATGGTAAGGCTATAAGCATTGTATTTCAGCTCTCTGTTAAGAACAACAAAGAGAAAAGGTATCATATAAACCATGCACTAAAACTGACATCTTTCTTTATTTAACTGCAATTGTGAATTTAAGGCTATAGCCTATCATCCTCCTTTAATCAAAATAGAAATACATTATACATTGATCTTGGTTTGTTTTGTTTTATGTCATTGTAATGATCAACATAAACAATTTGGGGGCGATTTAAGTTTGCGGTTGAAATAACTACCCGCGAAAACTTAATTCATTCTTGCCTACGACTGTAGAACATCTCAGTCTCTGAATCGTGTCATCCACCCCACTGAAAATACATGCTATCCACCGGCAAGATAACACACGATTTGGAACGGCTATTCCCTACAATAAATGCGGTTTATTTAGTATTTTTATGGAGCACGTTAACTTACGTTTAGTTTATTGTCTTCAAAACATCTGTGTTTTCCTCATTTCTCCTCGTAGTTTGTCATTGAATCACGGAAAATGAGTATTGCTTGTGGGAAAAAGAAGACTAACCTCGACGCCAATTTCAAAATGAAGTTCAAGTTCAAGTCCCGAGCAGTCACCGCTGTGTTTGTCTGTCTCTGTAACTGTCGTGTCCTCGCTGCACCGCGGCAACAATGACGCGAGTGTGAGAAAAGACGACGAGGCTACGTAGTGATCCGCGCTCTTGAGGCGATACATTGTAACAGTGTAGCAAAGTAGGCCTATGTCAACTTCGGCAAAGAAGCATCCATAGCAAAAAGAGCTGTGTTACGTTCGCCGGCTCTTTTAGAAATATTCATAAAGACTAGGCTACCAGCATTTCCTCGCTCGCCACATCCGCGGCGGGGCCGGACTATCAGTAGAGCAGACAGACTCACTGTGTTCCCCTCTGCTATAGCTCAAATAGATTTGACAAGTTCAGCTAAGGTGAAATGTGATTCGCTGCACTATCTCAGCTATGAAACACACTGTACCTAGCATAGGCCCACTACAATTACATATTTACAAAAGATAAGAGATAGTCGTTAGTGTGGAGCATTAGCCTACTGCGAACAAACAACAATGCACACGCATCCGAATTAATATTGCTCTGAAAAACTCGAGGCACCACGTTTAGGCTACTCCTGTTAATGTATTTATTACACTCGTTTTTATTACACGTGTAGTTGTTCCGTAAGAAAACATGGAAAACATTGCCTTTCAATAACGCAATCAGAATTCGTTCGGCCTATCCAAGTGTTAAATTGAGTCCTGAACTGTCAATGTATACTTACGAGAATAGATTTGAGACTCGTGTTCATATAGGCTAGCCTTGCCTACTGTCAGCATATTTGGTCATTTTACCGAGACAGTTTCAATTCAATGCAAATGAGAGGCATAGGTCTAGGTCTAAAACACATTCTGTCAATGTAGGCCATCATAACAATTTCATAATAATTTCCAGGCATGTAGGCCTAGCCTATTCTCCCGAAATTGCTTAGCCAAATAGGCACCCAAAAAAACGAGTAGGCTATAGGCCTAGGCCCAATGCACCTGTTTAGCCTACCTGTGTCAACTGGAATAAAGTTATTCTTCTTCCTCCATGCATTCAGTGTCAGGTGATATCATGCCTGGATTTGATTTGGCTATATTATTCCATGTCAACAGATATGATTTAGCTATTGTATTCTGTTATACTGTATGTTTATAGGAATTATAGATAAGTGGTAGCTAATTTGTGGTATACTAAAGGTATTGTAAAGGATCATGGTGCAAGACTAGAAGACACTTTTCCCCATAATTAGCCTATGGCTATAACACACTCGGGTGACTTTACAGGCTATAGGCTACAGTGCTCCCGTTATTTAATTTGGATAACAGGGCTCCCATAGGCCCGCAGTTCAGGAAAAAAGTTTATATAAATGTATTTGGTTTTAGAATGCTAAAAAATATATGATAGGGCCTACATAAAGTTTTACTCATACTTATTCCAAATTCTATGGAAGCCAGTTCCAGCCACTCCCTCAAAAAATCTGACTACAATTTATGAGACAGTGGGTGATTATTATGAGATTCACTGCCTTCATAAAGTATCCATACCCCTTGACTTATTCCGCATTTTGTTGTGGTACAACCTGAATTCAAAATGGATTAAAACTATTTTTTTCTCACCCATCTACACAAAGTGCCCCATAATGACGAAGTGAAAACATGTTTTAAGATTTTTTTGCAAATTTATTGAAATTGAAATACAAAAATATCTCATTTACATAAGTATTCACACCCCTGAGTCAATACTTTGCAAAAGCACCGTTGGCAGCGATTACAGCTGAGTCTTTCGAAGTAAGTCTCTAAGAGCTTTCCACACCTGGATTGTGCAACATTTTCCCATTATCCTTTTGAAAATTCTTCAAGCTCTGTAAAATTGGTTGTTGTTCATTGCTATACAACCACTTTCAGGTCTTGACATATATTTTCAAGTAGATGTACATTCTCTCAACCAGTTTCACCTGGAATGCTTTTCCAACAGTCTTGAAGGAGTTCCCACATATGCTGAGCAGTTGTTGGCTGCTTTTCCTTTACTCTGCGGTCCAACTCATCCCAAACTGTCACACCCTGATCTGTTTCACCTGTCTTTGTGCTTGCCTCCACCCCCCACCAGGTGTCTCCCATCTCCCCTCATTATCCCCTGTGTATTTATACCTGTGTTCTCTATCTGTTGCCAGTTAGTTTTGTTCGCCAAGCCTACCAGCGTTTTTCCCCATGCTCCTGTCTTTTCTATATTTCCTGTTTTCTAGTTTTCCCAGTTTTGACCATTCTGCCTGCCTGCCATCCTGTACCTTGCCCCACCACACTGGATTATTGACCTCTGCCTGCCCTTGACCTGTCGTTTTGCCTGCCCCTGTTCTAGTATTAAACTTTTGTTACTTTGACACAGTCTGCATCTGGGTCTTCCCTAAAACGTGATAGTACGAACTGGCCCTGACAGACCCAGCAGACTTAGACCAGCTCCACAATACTGTCTCCCTGCAAGGAGCCACCATTGGACGACATAAGGTGTTACTGCAATGTCTTATGGAGGGATTCCATACCCTGGCAGAACGCAATGACCAGGATTTCAAGACTTGCTGGAGCGCTACGCTGGAGATTCCGGAACCTGCCGGGCTTTTCTCTCCCAGTGCTCCCTCATTTTCGAGTTGCAGCCTTCTTCATTCCCCTCGGACCGCTCGAGGATAGTGTACATCATAACGCTGATGTCCGGGAGGGCACTCGCCTAGGCTACGGCGGTTTGGGAGCAACAGTCCGCCATCTGTCTCAGTCTAGAGGAGTTCATGGCGGAAGTTCGGAAGGTGTTTGATTCTCCATTGTCCGGGAGAAAGGCTGCTCGTAAGTTGCTCCAGCTACATCAAAACTCCCGTAGTGTGGCAGACTACGCAGTGGATTTTTGCATGTTGGCGGCTGAGAGTGCCTAGAACCCGGAAGCATTGTTCGACATGTTCCTTATAATCCACAGATTATTGGAGGTGGTCAAAGATGAGCTTAAAGCCCGGGAGCTGCCCATGGACCTTGACTCCGTCATAGCCTTGACCATCCGGATCGATGGTCAGCTTTGTAAACGTAGGAGGGAGAGAGAATTTGTGCCCTGTCGCCCTCGTTCACCCTCGATTCCCACCTCGCCTCCGAAGAATCCCGGAGACACCCGAAGTCTACATGTCCGAGTGAACCCGAAGTCACCCGAGTACTCTAGGGAATCACAGAGGGCTGCTGACTCGCCTCCTTCGGAGTCCAGGCACCTGGGCATGTCTAGATTGACTCCGGTTGAGCGCTTATGCTGACTCTACAGCTAGAGCTGTCTATATTGTGGGGCTATGGGACATTTCGTAGCTACCTGCCCATTAAAAAAACAGGCTCATCAAGAAGGGGTGAGTACTCTGGTGGGCCTTATGGAGAACTTTTCCTGTCTCCTTACTTGCACCCCTTTCCATGCCATCCTGCTGTGGGGGAACCAGTCGAAATCTCTTCGGGTACTCATTAACTCTGGGGCCGATGAGAGTTTTTTGGATGCTACCATGACATCCGAGCTGGGCATCCCCACTCAGCCCCTCTCCATTCCCATGGACGTTAGAGTGCTGGACGGGTGCTCTATAGGCCGGGTCACTTACAATACCACTCCCATCAACCTACGAGTGTCAGGGCACCACAGCGAGGCAATCCAATTTATGCTGATTAAGTCTCCTCAGGTTCACGTGGTATTGGGATTCTCTTGGCTCCAGCGACACAATCCCATCATAGACTGGACTGCTGGTGCCATTATGGGCTGGAGCCCATTCTGCCATGCCTATTGTCTGAAGTCGGCGCAGCCTGCCCCAGGACGTCTTCCTGTGGGCTCAGAAGTTGCCCCGGACCTCTCCCACAGAGTACCAGGACCTCCTGGAGGTGTTCAGTAAGGCCCGGGCCACTTCGCTTCCGCCACACGACCCTATGACTGCGAGATTGACCTTCTCCCAGGCACCACTCCGCCCCGGGGACCACTGTACTCTGTCTGGTCCGGAGACCAAGGCTATGGAGACCTACATTGAGGACTCTCTAGCAGCAGGGTTCATCCATCCTTCTGCCTTCCCCGCTGGCGCAGGGTTCTTCTTTGTGGAGAAGAAGGACAAAACCCTTTGCCCGTGCATTGACTACCGGGGCATCAACGACATCACGGTGAAGAACCGCTACCCGCTACCACTCATCTACTCAGCCTTCGAGCCACTCCAGGAGGCAACCGTGTTCTCCAAGCTGGACCTACAGAACGCCTACCACCTGGTGCAGATACGGGAATGGGACAATTGGAAGACTGCCTTCAACACGGCCAGCAGTCACGAGTATCTGGTCATGTCATTTCTCCTTACTAATGCCCCAGCTGTTTTCCAGGCTCTGGTTAATGATGTTCTCCGCGACATGTTGAACCGGTTCGTCTTCATCTACCTCGACAACATCCTCGTCTTCTCCAGCTCCGCCCAAGAACACATGCTTCACGTCCAACAGGTTCTCCAACGCCTCCTGGAGAACCAGCTTTTTGTGAAAGCGGAGAAGTGCGAATTCCATCGCTCCACCATCCCCTTCCTGGGTTACATCATCGCTGCAGGGAGTGTACAGACGGATCCCGGGAAGGTGAGTGGTGATGGATTGGCCCCAGCCTACGTCCAGGGTGTAGCTGAAACGTTTCCTGGGATTCGCCAACTTTTATCGCTGCTTTATCCTGGGTTACAGTAAACTGGCTTCCCCACTGTCTGCACTCACTTCTCCCAAGGTTCCATTCATGTGGTCCCCAGCTGCTGACTCGTTTCACCACAGCTCCCATCTTGGTTCATCCTGACCTGTCCCGCCAGTTCGTGGTGAAGGCCAATGCTTCGGATGTCATATTGGGAGCTGTCCTGTCCCAGGGTTCTGCCCTGGACCTCAAGTGACATCCCTGCGCCTTCTTCTCCCATTGCCTCAATGCCACAAAGAGGACTTATGATGTGGGGAATCGGGAGCTTCTCGTGGTGAAGATGGCATTGGAGGAGTGGAGGCACTGGCTGGAGGGGGCGGAACATCCATTCATTGTCTGGACCGACCATAAGAACCTATATTATCTCTGCACAGCCAAGCGTCTCAATTCCAAGCAAGGTAGGTGGCCCTGCTCTTCACCCAGTTCAAATTCTCCCTCTCCTACCGACCGGGATCCAAGAACATCAAGCCGGATGCGCTGTCACGCCGCTATAGCCCTGTGGCTACACCCTAAGACCCCGAGACCATCCTTCCCACCTCGTGTCTGGTGACGGCACTCAGCTGGGGAATAGAGAAGCAGGTCCGTTAGGTGCAGCATTCCCAGCCAAACCCCGGGGGGCCCAGATAACCGAATGTTCCACCCCCAGTCCAACGGCCAGTCAGAGCAAGCTAACCAAGACTTGTAAAAAACTTTTCGCTGCCTGGTCTCCACCAACCCCACCACCTGAAGCCAGCAGCTTGTGTGGGTTGAATACGCCCGCAACACCCTTCCTTGCTCTGCTACGTGTCTCTCGCCCTTTGAGTGTTCCCTGGACTATCAGCTCCGGCTCTTCCCTGAGCAAGAGGAAGAGGTCGGCATACCTTTGGCCCAGATCTTTGTCCGCCGCTGTCGTCGTACCTGGAAGAGAGCACGGTCGGCCCTTCTCAAGACCACCTCCAGGTATCGACGACAAGCGGACCGCCACCGGACCCCGGCTCCCCGGTACCGTCTCGGGCAGAAGGTATGGCTGTCCACCCGGGATCTGCCCCTCTGGGTCGAGTCCCACAATTTTTCCCCCCAGTTTATCGGCCATTTCCCCATCTCCAAGATTATTATCCCCTCTGCAGTTAGTCTTCTGTGGCCCCGTACCCTCCATATCTACTGCAAAGATAGCCTGCAGAGTTCTGTCCTACTTGATCTCATCCCGTCAGAGGATGCCTGAATATTTTTTTTAAATGCCTTCCTCACCATCTTAAATAATCATGCCCCATTCAAGAAATTTAGAACCAGGAACAGATATAGCCCTTGGTTCTCTCCAGACCTGACTGCCCTTAACCAACACAAAAACATCCTATGGCGTTCTGCATTAGCATCAAACAGCCCCCGTGATATGCAACTTTTCAGGGAAGCTAGAAACCAATATACACAGGCAGTTAGAAAAGCCAAGGTTTTTTCAAGCAGAAATTTGCTTCCTGCAACACAAACTCAAAAAAGTTCTGTGACACTGTGTCCATGGAGAATAAGAACACCTCCTCCCAGCTGCCCACTGCACTGAGGATAGGAAACACTGTCACCACCGATAAATCCACTATAATTGAGAATTTCAAAAGCATTTTTCTACGGCTGGCCATGCTTTCCACCTGGCTACCCCTACCCCGGTCAACAGCACTGCACCCCCCACAGCAACTCACCCAAGCCTTCCCCATTTCTCCTTCTCCCAAATCCAGTCAGCTAATGTTCTGAAGGAGCTGCAAATCTGGACCCTTTCTTTCTAAAATTATCTGCCGAAATTGTTGCAATCCCTATTCAACCTCTCTTTTCAACCTCTCTTTCGTGTCGTCTGAGATTCCCAAAAATTGGAAAGCAGCTGCGGTCATCCCCCTCTTCGAAGGGGGGGGGGGGGGGGGCACTCTTGACCCAAACTGCTACAGACCTATATCTATCCTACCCTGCCTTTCTAAGGTCTTCGAAAGCTAAGTCAACAAACAGATTACCGACCATTTAGAATCCCACCATACCTTCTCCGCTATGCAATCTGGTTTCAGAGCTGGTCATGGGTGCACCTCAGCCACGCTCAAGGTCCTAAACGATATCCTAACCGCCATCGATAAGAAACAATACTGTGCAGCCGTATTCATTGACCTGGCCAAGGCTTTTGACTCTGTCAATCACCACATCCTCATCGGCAGACTCGACAGCCTTGGTTTCTCAAATGATTGCCTCGCCTGGTTCACCAACTACTTCTCTGATAGAGTTCAGTGTGTCAAATCGGAGGGCCTGTTGTCCGGGCCTCTGGCAGTCTCTATGGGGGTGCCACAGGGTTCAATTCTTGGACCGACTCTCTTCTCTGTATACATCGATGATGTCGCTCTTGCTGCTGGTGAGTCTCTGATCCACCTCTCCGCAGACGACACCCTACTGTATACTTCTGGCCCTTCTTTGGACACTGTGTTAACAACCCTCCAGATGAGCTTCAATGTCATACAACTCTCCTTCCGTGGCCTCCAATTGCTCTTAAATACAAGTAAAACTATGCTCTTCAACCGATCGCGGCCTGCACCTGCCCGCCCATCCAACATCACTACTCTGGACGGTTCTGATTTAGAATATGTGGACAACTACAAATACCTAGGTGTCTGGTTAGACTGTAAACTCTCCTTCCAGACTCACATCAAACATCTCCAATCCAAAGTTAAGTCTAGAATTGGCTTCCTATTTCGCAACAAAGCATCCTTCACTCATGCTGCCAAACATACCCTTGTAAAACTGACCATCCTACCGGTCCTCGACTTCGGAGATGTCATTTACAAAATAGCCACCAATACCCTACTCAATAAATTGGATGCAGTCTATCACAGTGCCATCCGATTTGTCACCAAAGCCCCATATACTTCCCACCACTGCGACCTGTACGCTCTCGTTGGCTGGCCCTCGCTTCATACTCGTCGCCAAACCCACTGGCTCCAGGTCATCTACAAGACCCTGCTAGGTAAAGTCCCCCTTATCTCAGCTCGCTGGTCACCATAGCAGCACCCACCTGTAGCACACACTCCAGCAGGTATATCTCACTGGTCACCCCCAAAACCAATTCTTCCTTTGGCCGCCTCTCTTTCCAGGTCTCTGCTGCCAATGACTGGAATGAACTACAAAAATCTCTGAAACTGGAAACACTTATCTCCCTCACTAGCTTTAAGCACCAGCTGTCAGAGCAGCTCTCTGTACATAGCCCATCTATAATTTAGCCCAAACAACTACCTCTCCCCCTACTGTATTTATTTATTTTTTCTCCTTTGCACCCCATTATTTCTATCTCTACTTTGCACATTCTTCCACTGCAAATCTACCATTCCAGTGTTTTACTTGCTATATTGTATTTACTTCGCCACCACTGCCTTTTTTTTGCCTTTCCCACCCTTATCTCACCTCATTTGCTCACATTGTATATAGACTTATTTTTCTTGTTTTACTCCATGTGTAACTCTGTGTGGTGTATGTGTCGAACTGCTTTGCTTTTTCTTGGCCAGGTCGCAATTGTAAATGAGAACTTGTTCTCAACTTGCCTACCTGGTTAAATAAAGGTTAAATAAAAAAAACATAACTTTTCTAGAAATACTGGGGTGCAAAAGAGCAGAAAAGTAAATGTAAACAATATGGGGATGAGATAGTTAGATTGGATGGGCTATTTACAGATGGGCTATGTACAGCTGCAGTGATCGGTTAGCTGCTCGGATAGCTGATGTTTAAAGTTAGTGAGGGAAATATAAGTCTACAGCTTCAGTGATTTTTGCAATTCGTTCCAGTCATTGGCAGCAGAGAACTGGAAGGAAAGGCGGCCAAAAAGGTGTTGGCTTTGGGGATGACCAGTGAGATATACCTGCTGGAACGCGTGCTACGGGTGGGTGTTGTTATTGTGACCAGTGAGCTGAGATAAGGCAGCGTTTTACCTAGCAAAGACTTACAGATGACCTGGAGCCAGTGGGTCTGGCGAAGAATATGTAGCGGGGGCCAGCCGACTAGAGCGTACAGGTTGCAGTGGTGGGTGGTATAAGGGGCTTTGGTAACAAAACGGAAGGCACTGTGATATACTGCATCCAGTTTGCTGAGTAGAGTGTTGGAAGCTATTTTGTAAATTACATCGCCAAAGTCGAGGATCGGTAGGATAGTCAGTTTTACTAGGGTATGTTTGGCAGCGTGAGTGAAGGAGGCTTTGTTGCGAAATAGAAAGCCGATTGTAGATTTAATTTTGGATTGGAGATGTTAAATATGAGCCTGGAAGGAGAGTTTACAGTCTAGCCAGAAACCTAGGTATTTGTAGTGGTCCACATATTCTAAATCAAAACCGTCCAGAGTAGTGATGCTAGTCGGGCGGGCAGGTGCGTGCAGCAAACGGTTGAGGAGCATGCATTTAGTTTTACTAGCGTTTAAGAGCAGTTGGAGGCCACATAAGGAATGTTGTATGGCATTGAAGCTCGTTTGGAGGTTTGTTAGCACAGTGTCCAAAGAAGCGCCAGATGTATACAGAAGGGTGTCGTCTGCGTAGAGGAGGATCAGGGAATCACCAGCAGCAAGAGCGACATCGTTGATATACAGAGAAGAGAGTTGGCCTGAGAATTGAACCCTGTGGTACCCCCATAGAGACTGCCAGAGGTCCGGACACCAGGCCCTCCGATTTGACACACTGAACTCTGTCTGAGAAGTAGTTGGTGGACCAGGTGAGGCAGTCATTTGAGATACCAAGGCTGTTGAGTCTGCCGATAAGAATACGGTGATTGACAGAGTCGAAAGCCTTGGCCAGGTCGATGAAGACGGCTGCACAGTACAATCTTTTATCGATGGCGTTTATGATATCATTTAGTACCTTGAGCGTGACTGAGGTGCACCCGTGACCAGCTTGGAAACCGGATTGCACAGCGGAGAAGGTACGGTGGGATTCGAAATGGTCAGTGATCTGTTTATTAACTTGGCTTTCAAAGACTTTAGAAAGGCAGGGCAGGATGGATATAGGTCTATAACAGTTTGGGTCTAGAGTGTCACCCCCTTTGAAGAGGGTGATGACCGCGGCAGCTTTCCAATCTTTAGGGATCTCGGACGATACGAAAGAGAGGTTGAACAGACTGGTAATAGGGGTTGCAACAATGGCGGCAAATCATTTTAGAAAGAGAGGGTCCAGATTGTCTAACCCAGCTGATTTGCACGGGTCCAGGTTTTGCAGCTCTTTCAGAAAATCTGCTATCTGGATTTGGGTGAAGGAAAAGCTGGGGACTCTTGGGCAAGTAGCTGCGGGAGGTGCTGAGCTGTTTGCCGGGGTTGGGGTAGCCAGGAGGAAAGCATGGCCAGCCGTAGAGAAATGCTTATCGAAATTTTCGATTTTCGTGGATTTATCAGTGGTGACAGTGTTACCTAGCCTCAATGCAGTGGGCAGCTGGGAGGAGGTGCTCTTCTTCTCCATGGACTTCACAGTGTCCCAAAAGTTTTTGGAGTTAGAGTTTCAGGATGAAAATTTCTGTTTGAAAAAGCTAGCTTTGCTTTCCTGACTGACTGCGTGTATTGGTTTCTGACTTCCCTGAAAAGTTGCATATCGCGGGGACTATTCGATGCTATTGCAGTCTGCCACAGGATGTTTTTGTGCTGATCGAGGGCAGTCAGGTCTGGAGTGAAACAAGGGCTATTCCTGTTCTTAGTTCTACATTTTCTACATTTTTTGAAAGGGGAATGCTTATTTAAGATGGTGAGGAAATTACTTTTAAAGAATGACCAGGCATCCTCGACTGACGGGATGAGGTCAATATCCTTCCAGGATACCCGGGCCAGTTTGATTAGAAAGGCCTGCTCGCAGAAGTGTTTTAGGGAGCGTTTGACAGTGATGAGGGGTGGTCGTTTGACCGTGGACCCATAGCGGAAGCAAGCTGAGATTCTGATTGAAAACAGCAGAGGTGTATTTGGAGGGCAAGTTGGTCAGGATAATATCTATGAGGGTGCCCATGTTTACGGATTTAGGGTTGTACCTGGTGGATTCCTTGATAATTTGTGTGAGATTGAGGGCATCTATTTTAGATTGCAGGACTGCCGGGGTGTTCAGCATAGTTTAGGTCCCAGTTTAGGTCAACTAACAGAACGAACTCTGAAGATAGATGGGGGGCAATAAATTCACATATGGTGTCCAGGGCACAGCTGGGAGCTGAGGGGTGTCTATAACAGACGGCAACAGTGTGAGACTTATTTCTGGAGAGATTCATTTTTAGAATTAGAAGCTTGAACTGTTTGGGCATAGACCTGGAAAGTATGACAGAACTTTGCAAGCTATCTATGCAGTAGATTGCAACTCCTCCCCCTTTGGCAGTTCTATCTTGATGGAAAAATGTTGAAGTTGGGGATGGAAATCTCAGAATTTTTGGTGGCCTTCCTAAGCCAGGATTCAGACACGGCAAGGACGTCAGGGTTGGCGGAGTGTGCTAAAGCAGTGAGTAAAACAAACTTAGGGAGGAGGCTTCTGATGTTAACATGCATGAAACCAAGGCTTTTTTGGTTACAGAAGTCAACAAATGAGAGTGCCTGGGGACACACAGGGCCTGGGTTAACCTCCACATCACCCGAGGAACAGAGGAGGAGTTGGGTGAGGGTACGGCTAAAGGCTATCAAAACTGGTCGTCTAGTGCGTTGGGGACAGAATTAAAGGAGCAGATTTCTGGGCGTGGTAGAAAAGATTCAGGGCATAATGTAGAGACAGGGGTATGGTGGGGTGCGGGTACCGTGGAGGTAAACCCAGGCATTTTGTGGATGATAAGATAGGTTGCATGTCTGGACGTACTAGTTATGCTGGGTGAGGTCACCGCATGTGTGGGAGGTGGGACAAAGGAGGTATCTGAGGCATGTTGAGTGGGACTAGGGGCTCCGCAGTAAACTAAAACAATGATAACTATCCTATGTGAACTATTTGAAGCGTTTATTTGGGCTGCAATCTGCGGTGCAGTTAACTCTAATGAACTTATCCTCTGCAGCAGAGATAACTCTGGGTCTTCCATTCCTGTTCTTAGAGTTGTCAAAATGTTCCGGATTGACTGACCTTCATGTTTTAAAGTAATGATTGACTGTCGTTTCTCTTTGCTTATTTGAGATGTTCTTGCCGTAATATGGTCTTTTACCAAATAGGGCTATCTTTTGTATACCACCACTACCTTGTCACAACATAACTGATTGGCTCAAACGCATTAAGAAGGAAATCAATTCCACAAATTAACTTTTAACAAGGAACACCTGTTAAATTGAAATGCATTCCAGGTGACTACCTCATGAAGCTGTTTGAGAGAATGCCACGAGTGTGCAAAGCTGTCATCAAGGCAAAGGGTGGTTATTTGAATAATCTCAAATATAATATATATTTTGATTTGTTTAACATCTTGGTTACTACATGATTCCATAGTTGTTATTTCATAGTTTTGATGTCTTCACTATTATTTTACAATGTAGAAAATAGTAAAAATAAAGAAAAACTCTTGAATGAGTAGGTGTGTCCAAACTTTTGACTGGTGCTGTAAGTCAAAACTATAACTCGGACATTCAAGAACATTCGCTGCCTTCTTGGTAAGCAACTCCAGTGTACATTTTCGTTATTGTTCTGCTGAAAGGTGATTTCATCTCCCAGTATCTGTTGGAAAGCAGACTGAACCAGGTCTTCTTCCGGGATTTTACCAGTGCTTAGCTCCATTCTGTTTTTTTTATCCTGAAAAACTCCCCAGTCCTTAATGATTGCAAGCATACACATAACATGATGCAGCCACCACTATGCTTGAAAATATGGAGAGTGGTACTCAGTAATGTGTTGTTTGGATTTGCCCCAAACATAACACTTTGTATTCAGGCCAAAGAGTTAATTACTTTGCCACATTTTTTCAGTTTTACTTCAGTGCCTTGTTGCAAACAGGATGCATGTTTTGGAATATTTGTATTCTGCACAGTCTTCCTTCTTTTCACTCGGTCAATTAGGTTAGTATTGTGGAGTAACTACAATGTTGTTAATCCATCCTCAGTTTTCTCCTATCACACCCATTCAAATTGGCCTCATGGTGAAAACCTTCCTCTCTGGCAACGGAGTTAGGAAGGATGCCTGTACCTTTGTAGTGACTGGGTCTATTGATACACCATCCAAAGTGTAATTAATAACTTCACCATGTTTAAAGGGATATTCAATGCCTTCTTTTTATATTTTTACCCACCTACCAATAGGTTCCCTTCTTTGCAAGGCATTGGAAAACCTCCATGGTCTTTGTGGTTGAATCTGTGTTGGAAATCCACTGCTCGACTGAGGGACCTTGCAGATAATTGTATGTGTGGGATACAGAGATGATGCAGTCATAAAAAAATTATGTTAAACACTATTATTGCACACAGTGAGTATTATGTGACTTGTTAAGCACATTTTTACTCCTAAACGCATTTAGGCTTGCCATAACAAAGGGGTTGAATACTTATTGACTCAAGACATATTATCTTTTCATTTTTAATGAATTTTTAAACATTCAAAAAAACATTATTCCACTTTGACATGATGCGATATTGTGTGTAGGCCATTGACCAAAAATCTTAATCAATTTTAACTTCAGACTGTAACACAACAACATGTGAAAAAGTCTGAAGGCATAATACATCTTAATGACATAATAAGTCATAATAATGAGATACTAAGTAACAATAATGAGATACTTAAGCAATAAGGCATGAGAACCCAGGGATTATCGTGTGATATCTCCCAATTAAGGGCTGTTCTTGTCATGGTTCCACCTGTCACCAAAGGTTGGCAGAGACCGTCCTAGAGACATTAATGACACTCAGGTGTGTCAAATTTACTCATTATGATTTCCCTGTTAAAAGAGGTGTGTTTTCTGTTGTCCTTTAAAAAAGCTTGAATTGTTTACCATGTGCGTTCGTTTCCTGAGTAAATTTTCGAGACTTAGTGTTTGTTGGTTTTTCAAGCATACTGTGATCTTGCGGATTGAGTTGGAGGCGTGCATGGCAACGCAGTCATGAGTGAACAGCGAGTACAGGAGGGGGCTGTGTTGAGAGTCAGCAAAGTAGAGGTGCTGTTCCCACCTGGGGGCGGCCCGTCAGGAAGTCCAGGACCCAGTTGCACAGGGCGGTGTTCAGACACAGGGCACCGAGCTTAATAATGAGTTTGGAGTACTATGGTGTTGAATGCTGAGCTATAGTCATTGAACAGCATTCTTACATAGGTATTCCTCTTGTCCAGATGGGATAGGGCAGTGTGCAGTGCGATGGCATTTGCATCGTCTGTAGACCTATTGGAGCGGTAAGCAAATTGAAGTGGTTCTAATGAATTGATTTCAATTGACTGATTTCCTTATATGAACTGTGTCATGATGCTGGCCTGGGGGTAGGTTTATGACAGTCATAAATACCTCTCCCCCCTTTTTTCATCTCTCTAACCTACTGATGTGACTATTGAAAATCCCTTGGACCAAAATATTTTGGTAATCCAACCAGTTGAACATACTGTATGCGTTGGTACTTAATGAATATGATGTCAGTTCGGTTGTCATCTGAGACATTCTCATCAATGATAGGATGACATAAACGGTACAGTGGAAAGTCTACACATTATAGTTATCAGATTCACATGGAATTGTTGTGCAATATAAATGTTTGAATATGAAATTATTTGTGAGGGGATGAAATGTGATTTTAGCTTCTAAAATGTGAGAATTGGGTTTTCATGAGTGAATTAGGCCCGACTCAGTGGCCCGCCCACGTGAAGAGACATTGGTTATAAACTATGACACACGCCCTCCTCTCCCTTCCTATATAAAGCCTTGACTTACATTAGGATGACGATCCGATGTCAGAAGGGTTCAGATAATAACTACAGAACGAAGCCAACCTCAGCATGAGCTTTGGTTGCAAATGGTATGAACTTTGAACTCTTATTCACTACAGAAGTGATACTCCTAGCCGTTGAGTTAGCAATAGCAGCTGCAAACGTGGGCTAGGAAAGAACAGACAGAGTATCCTGTCTATCACACAATGACGTTATTACAACGTATTCAATTTACCACCAGAGACATTCTTCTGAGAACAGGAAGATCGCTGTTGGCCAACACGACCAGCATCTACGACCAACCTACCGAAGCGCAGCTCAGAGTAAATATTTATTGCATTTTCCTTTTTCAAATGGGCGGTAATTTAGAATGCATAAGATTCTGTATTTACGATAGAGTAGCTGCCTACGGCCCCATAGAGACATCGCTTCTCCCTTTGTTCTTCAGTCTTCCCGCTCTTTCACTCAAACCCAGCCCCCTTTTCTTTGTGTAACCAGCTGTCATATCTGTTCCGTCCGCTAGGGACGTTTTCCTTTATGACATAATTTGTAATCAAGGTATGATTCATTCTGTGTATATGTAATTCTGTGTGATTAGTTAGGTATTTAGTAAATAAATAATTAAACCCAATTTTGTTTTGCTGATTCAACTTGTTAGCCAGGGTTCGTGAAGATAACCAAGAATTTACAACTTTCAGATTAGACTGAAATAAGGTGACGATTAATATTGACTGCTATTGATGTAAAATATTACTAGGTCTTTAAGAGTTTATTCGGAAGATAACTGCTCTATAAATATTATTTACATGATTTGCTCAATCAGGTAATATTAATTACAGAGAAAGGATTTTATAGAATAGCATGTCATATCACTTAATCTGGCATAGTTAACAACACGACAACTGTAACTCAGTAAAATCTTTGAAATTGTTGCATTTTGCATTTATATTTTTGTTCAGTGTAGTCATTCAGTATCTCAGTAAGATTACAGTAATATCCTGGGTCTGCGTTAAAAGGAATGTGTGTGTGTGTGTGTGTGTGTGTGTGTGTGTGTGTGTGTGTGTGTGTGTGTGTGTGTGTGTGTGTGTGTGTGTGTGTGTGTGTGTGTGTGTGTGTGTGTGTGTGTGTGTGTGTGTGTGTGTGTGTGTGTGTGTGTGTGTGTGTGGGTGGGTGGGTGGGTGGGTGGGTGGGTGGGTGGGTGTGTGGAGAGCAGGATCAGATGATGCAGGTTCAGATGATGCAGGACTCCTGTTTACCCATGAATGAAGAATACATTACATCACACACAGTTTTTTCTAACATTGCAAAATACTGTATGTCATTCACATATTCATTCCAAATAACAATGTTTGCAAGATCACACAGTAGGCCTATGAGGCAAATGAGAAGATATGATCTGCATTCAACCCGTAATAAATCATTCCAAATTATGTATGCCCACTAATTTATACCTTATAAATTAGTGGACAATAATTTAACAACAGTTTACAAGCTAAGACAAATTACACGCTCTGATTTAGATTCATCCAATAGTAAGGTATATTTTAGATTTCTCAATTTTTACCAATTGATTTGAATAACTTCTATCAAAGACTCAAAACCTGTAGCTTTCGCAAAACAATTTCTCCCAATTTCCTCCAGCACCAACTGTATCGGAGGTACAGAGGGAAGGAGTGAACGAAGGAGGGAGGGGATAAACTGGAGGGTGAGGGTAGCTCCATTTCACACTAAGGTCTGTGCTAATTTGCAATCAGACACTCTCTTTGAGTTCTCTCTCCATGCCTCCAGACAGTGTAAATGGCAGCTGAGACAAAGCAGCCATTCTCTGGGGCCTGAGCGGCCGACCAGCCAGGGCCCTAGCTAGCTCGTACTTTTATTTCAGCCCAGTGCTCTCAGACGGAGAGCATTCTGGGACTGGAGAGAGCCAAGAGATGGCAATGACAGCCGAGGAGGCGGAACCAAAGCAGGACAAACTGCCATTCTCTATCCCTCCCTCCCTCCTCACCAAAGACATGCTGCAGTGCCACACCCTAGGGCCTAGGCAGGCACTGCGTGTTCAGGCCTCTGGGGTAGTTCTACTCTTTTAACATCTGATATCCATGGTTATGTCATCAGGTTTTATAGCTCTGCTCTGTTACAATATCTGGTATCCAGGTCGTGGAGTTCTTCTGTGCCTCTTGGCTATGCAGTATTACATTATACACTGTCTTCACATCAAACTGACATTGTGAGGGAGAGGTCACCTCTGGAAAATAATTATCCTTGTTGCAGAAATGTATGCAGAATCATTTGCGAATCACTTTAGATATTATACAGCTTGTTCATGTTGAACTGATATTATGAGGGAGAGGTCACACTTGGAAAATAGCCTTATGTCAGAAATCTACACAGAATAAACTGCTAATCACTCTTATTTCTTTAGAAGAACAGGTTTGTTAGAGGCCTCCCAAAAACATCTGCTATTTCAATAGAATAGAATATATCTTTATTAAATGGACCTGCATCTTTAACTTTTCCTTACTACCAAGAAACCATCTGAAAGTCAAATGTACCCATAATAAAAACATTTCATTAGGACTAAATGTGGCAGACTATGACAGAGTAGGCCTAAGCTTTCACTGATAAGGCAGTCATAAAGTCTGTCTATGTGATTGTCGATAACAGCTCACCTGTGTGTGTGTGCATCTCCAGTGCTGTCATTGCCCTGCTATCTGTTGGGTGTTTGCTGTAGCTCTGTTGCCACAGGTAACAGGTGAATGATTACCCAGGGAGCCCCGACCGAGGGAGGGTTTCCTCAGGAACAGGTCATGGCCTGGCCATCAGGCTCACCACACTGTGACAGATACAGAGACACACACAGAACCATGCATTGTTGGGCTGTGGTAGCTAAGCCGAGTGGTGCAGCAGTCTAAGGCACTGCATTCTCAGTGTTAGAGGCTTCATTACAGACACCCTGGTTCAAATCCAGGCTGTATCACAACCGGCCGTGTTTGGGATTCCCATAGGGCGGCGCACAATTAGCCCAGAGTCGTCTGTGTTTGGCCGGTGTAGGCCATCTACAAGAATTTGTTCATAACTGACTTGCCTAGTTAAATAAAGGTTAAAACCCTTCTGACAGTAAATTGAACTGTCTGATGATAACATATTTGTCATTTGTGTCTATTTGTTATTGTTAGCAAGGGCAATGCTAGCTGTATGCTAGTCTCGTACCTTTTTTGTAACATACATGTTGTGAACCATAGTGACATTTTGCAGTTTTGCATTTTAAAAGTAAATTGAGCGTATCTAGCTCTAGCTGATGTAATAGAACTGGAAGACCTTGTAGCAGGGGTATTCAACTCTTACCCTACGAGATCCGGAGTCTGCTGGTTTTCTGTTCTACCTGATAATTAATTGCATCCACCTGGTGTCCCAGGTCTAAATCAGTCCCTGATTAGAGGGGAACAATGAAAAAAACACATTGGAACAGGTCCAGAGTTGAGTTTGAGGGCCTTGTAGGATACATGAGGTAGCACACCCTACTACCTCATCCCCATATTGTTATTTATCCTCTTGCTCTTTTGCACCCCAGTGTCTCTACTTGCACATCATCATTTGCATATATATCACTCCAGTGTTGATGCGGAATTGTGGTTATTTCGCCTCTATGGCCAATTTATTGCATTACCTCCCTACTCTTCCACATTTGCACACACTGTACATATATTTTTCTATTGTGTTATTGACTGTACGTTTGTTTATGTGTAACTCTGTGTTGTTGTTTTTGTCACACTGCTTTGCTTTATCTTGGCCTGGTCGCAGTTGTAAATGAGAACTTGTTCTCAACTGGCCTACCTGGTTAAATAAAGGTGAAATAAATAAAATACAAATTATGTAAAAAGAGTCACAGTCACAACCTGGCTTGTACACTTACTAAACACAAATGCATATTTTATAAATTATTGGTGTTGGAGTGTGCCCCTGGCTATCCGTACATTTTAAAAACAAGAAAATGGCGCCATCTGCTTTGCTTAATATAAGACATTTGAAATGATTTATACTTTTACTTTTGATACTTAAGTATATTTAGAACTAAATACCTTTTAGACTTTTACTCAAGTAGTATTTTTCTGGATGACTTCCACTTTTACTTGAGTAACTTTCTATTAAGGTATCTATACTTTTACTCAAGTATGACAATTGGGTACTTTCTCCACCACTGCTTGTACATTTTAGAAAGAGTCAAAGTCATAGTTACATTTCATGAACCCCAAAAAATAACACACCCCGAACTGCGTCACTTTTCCCTTGGACTGAGTCCCACAGGTTGACATAGTTTTGGCCTTCCTGCACTGGCTCTGAGGCTCTCTGGGGCTCTCTCACTCAACTCTACCCCACTCTACACAATACCCCTCACACCGATACTAACATACTACAATGCCAGGAATGGGTGTGTATTTGCAGAAACCAATTCAGAAACATCCCCTGGCCTTAATTCATTATATTTCCCCTGCTGCCAAGCCAGCAAAAGCTACCCTGAGTAGAACCTGAGGACTCGACCGGAGGGGAGTCAGTCTACAACTGCAAGCAAAGCTAAAAGTTTATCTTCATTTTATATAGTCGTTATTGCAAAGGACAAGGGAATTGATAGAGTGACTGACTGGGAGCATTATACCCTTGAGGTGATCCCACTAGTGCAGCAGCAAAGAGAGAGAGAGAGAGAGAGACACACGCACACGCACACACACACACACAGGTCTCTGAGCAACAGTGAGTGAACATTACAATTACTGTATAGCTTGCCTCGGATGGCCACAAACACTCTTTGTCACGGAATACCGCAGGGAAAATGTACTTCTTATACCACTGATAGTCAGGGGATCGGAGGATAAACTTTAGCAACAACTGCACAATCAAGCTACAACCCTGTCAGCCTATGTGCGTGCCCTCATTTAGAAAGCAATGCTTTGTGTTGTGCTGCTAGATATAGGGTACCACAAGTTCATCATATTTACACAGTAACTATCCCTTGAGCTTAAACAGTGATGATTTTGTAGATGCACATAGGATTTTGTAGATAATACAATCGTTTAGTTATTTGCCCTCTAGGGTTGTTACTAATAAGTCTGAAAAAATGATAGATCCTGCATTATAAACCACTATAAATGTGTACATCTCTATTCGTCATTACATTCAGTGTGTTCTTTATAAGAACTGACTTAATACTGGGCTACAGGGCTGAAGAGGAGCAGTGGCTGAAAAATAGTTCCCCCTCCCCCTCCCCCTCCCTGCTTTCTCCGCCCGTCTCCCTTCCCTTTTCTCTCCCTCTCTTGGATCAAGGATCCGCCTGTCCGCTCTCCTCATGCGCTGGCTTCTTTTGCTCCACCCCTCCACACACCCTATCCCATTTCTACATGACATCATCGCACATCTGTCGTCCCAACAGGGTGATGGTGACAAGGCCCACAAAATGACGAGCCTCTCTTTATCTATATTAGCCCCTCGAACTCTCATTCCCGTTCCCAGTCTGGCTCTCTTTCTCTTTCACTCCCTCTGCCTCTCTCTCTCGCTCTGCCCTCGTCTCTCCCTTTCACTCTCTCTCTGCCCCACCCGGTTTGTAATACCAACTTTTTTCAAGCAGACCACCATAGACACATGCCCAAGAAGGCCAAGGTGACCTGCCTAAATTACTATCCCCCCGTAGCACTCACATCTATTGCCATGAAATGCTCTGAAAGGCCGGTCATGGCTCACATCAACACCATCATCCCAGACACCCTGGACCAACTCCAATTCGCATACCGGCCCAACATAGCCACATATGTCTCTAATCTCTATTGCACTGCCCTCACCCACCTAAACAAGAATGCTGTTCGTTGACTGCTGTTCACTGACTCCAGCTCAGCATTTAACAACATAGTCCCCTCCAAGCTCATCACCAA
Source organism: Salvelinus fontinalis (assembly GCF_029448725.1). Lineage (NCBI taxonomy): Eukaryota > Metazoa > Chordata > Actinopteri > Salmoniformes > Salmonidae > Salvelinus > Salvelinus fontinalis. The sequence goes on along the minus strand of NC_074703.1, from coordinate 22,163,003 downwards.
GCTCAGGACCCTGGGACTGAACACCTCCCTCTGCAACTTTATCCTGGACTTTCTGACCCCCCCAACAACACAACTGACCATCAACACGGGGCCCCTCAGGGGTGTGTGCTTACCCCTACCTATATGTACACAGCTACCTGAATTACCTCGTACCTCTGCACATCGACTCAGTACTGGTATTCCCTGTATATAGCCATGTTACTTTTACTTGTTATTGTTATTCGTTATTCACTGTGTATTTATTCCTTGTGTCACAATTTTTTCAATCTTTATCTTAAAATCTGCATTCTTGGAAAAGGACCTGTAAGTTAGCATTTCACTGTTAGTCTACACCTGTTGTTTATGATTTAGCCAGTTGTTTGATTTAGCCAGTCTCTCTTTCTCTGCTGAGTTCAGTACTGCAAATAATCAGGCTACATACATTAGCATGTCTGCTAATGTTTTCTCCAACATGTGCTTCGAGAAGTAGAAAATGATTGTTAAAGTTAAAACAAATGACCCGTTCAGCTAACCCCAGAGTTGACCCATGTGATTATAAGCAAGCTTAATCAGCACTAATGCGACATGACTCTTAAAACTTTTGCCTTATGGGTTGAGCCATTAGAACCTGCTAAAACCTGTTAAGGGTTGCAGTGTGTGTGTGTGTGTGTGTGTGTGTGTGTGTGTGTGTGTGTGTGTGTGTGTGTGTGTGTGTGTGTGTGTGTGTGTGTGTGTGTGTGTGTGTGTGTGTGTGTGTGTGTTAGAGAGAAAGAGATATTGTCAGTATGTTTCAACAAAGAAACCCAACCCTGTGGACTAATGGCACTCAGTATATTCAAGAGAGACTTACAGAAATCTGATATGTTTGATTCCCAAATCCCCTATTTTGGGAACAACAACCAGTACATAATGGGGACCAACGATCAGTACATAGCGATAACTTCACAATGTAATAAAAATTCTGTGTTATAAAGGGCCTTTACTTTTCCTGTCCTTGCTTTTGACATTTTGCCCCAAAAAGGGACACTGCAAATAAACATTTGCACCTTGCAGATAGTTACAGAAAAAGTGAAAAAAAATGTTTAAACAGTTATAACCACACCTTTAAACGTTCAATACTCTTTTCAGAAAGTAATAATAAGCCTAGTAGCCTACACACAGTGGAAAAACACTTATTCAGCTATGAACTGGTTAGTTGAGTATCAATAATACCGATGCTCACTCTTGCCAAGGTGGGAATCAAAATGGCGGAACCACTGCAGAGTCTCTCAGTACGGTGCAGTGGTTTGGAGGGTGTTCGACATCACGAGCTCCAGCACTTTTTCTGCAGCAAACATGGATGAGAAGAGACCCCAGGTGGACATTTAGAGCATTGCTTTCTCACAGAGACAATCCAGGACTACATTGGCATCACACACAAAGCAGACAATGTAGAACTTGACAAGAATAAATACAGATCTATTTTAATGTGAAATATACTGAAATTCATGGGTACTACATTAATAAATCAACAATAAAATATGAAAGTTGAAACATAAGTGAAAACAATGACAATATGTATGGGGTAGAGATAAGGGAGAAGCAAAATGTGTAAGTTTAGGCTATATCATCTGAGCTCAGCCATTCTTCAGGTCATTGTCTCCCTCTATTGGTAAAAACCATAAGGGAGCAGAAATTAAAAACTGACCTTAGATCAGTTTCTGGGAGCAACTCACGTCATCATACATCATCATGCAAAACACCAGCTACAATAGTCATTTACAACATTAACAAAGTCTACACTGTATTTCTGATCAATTTGATGTTATTTTAATGGACAAAAAATGTGCTTTTCTTTCAAAAACAAGGATATTTCTAAGTGACCCCGCAACTTATGTTGCGTAGAAATCCGAAAAGATATAGGTGAGATGGGCTGAGGGAAGCTGAGGGTTGGGATGGAGTTGAGTTGCTGAGAGGAGGATAGAATGATGGTCAAAGATAAAAGTTTAAAAAATAAAGTCAAAATAAAACATAGTAAAAAGTATGTTTGAATGACACTGAGGGGCAGTGTTTTTACAACTAATGCCGGGTTGCCTGAGGCTGACGCTGTACAGGTGTTTGTACACATGCATATACACACACTCTCATTCAAATGCACACATACATGGACACACACACATGTAAATAATGCCAGACATGCACTCCAACATATACAGTTGGCCTTGCTGTTATGATTTTAGTTGTCCTTGATGACCTTGTTTTCTGTTTTCCTTTGTCTCTTTCTTTTTAGTTAATTTTTTGGGGTTGGTGCATTGGGGGTGTTCTTGGGGGGGGGTCTCTGATGGTTGAGGGGCAGCTCTTGGGGAACTGTGGGGAGATCTTGGAGGGTTGGGGTCCCTGTTTTTGGCATTGTGGGAGATCTGTCGACGTGCCCTTGGGCAGGGTGTTGACCCTGGATGCTTCTGTGCGTCGCTCTGAATGGGAGTCTGTTGGATGACTGCTATGGTGTAGTTGTTGAGCGGCTTCACTGCAAGTATATTGTATGTTTTGGATATTCAATCAAATTAAATAAAAAAAAATCCACTTGGCTTTTTCGTAAATACTCCTTCATACCAACACCCCCATGGGTTAGTTTACTTTTCATCACCCATACTGTGTGTGTGTGTGTGTGTTTGTGTGTGTGTGTGTGTGTGTGTGTGTGTGCGTGCGTGCGTGCGTGCGTGCGTGTATGTGTGTGTATCGTACAATCTCAGTGGAGCAGAGGTGAGAATACACATATTCTCCACAGATTCCTGACTGTTAGTTTATGCTTTTTCCTTTTACATGAATTATAAGTGGTGCCATGTGTTTGTCCAAGCATATTACTGATGAAAAATGCCTCTGCTGTTTTGTAAAGGATAACAGCCAAGCCATCTGACCTTGTTTGGTCTTTTAGATTGTAAGGAAGAGTTGAGATTACTTAAACGTGCTGGTTGGTCATATTATCTTTTCCAACACTGTATAGTGTCGACATCTGTTTGGGGTGAATAGAATGAAAGTCAAGTTATATTTGGAGTGGTACCAGACAGAATCCCTTTATGGCACTAAACTTTTAACCCATGAAAGTCTTAGCAATTGTTCTATGATATCTACTACCTTAACATATGTGATAACATGACCGTGTAGCTATTTGATTCTCTATTTTAGGGCACCTGGGGGTATCAGAAACAAATGTGTAAAAGTTATTTGATGAAACCGAGGTGGATTTCCACTTTACACATGCAGGAAGTCCTAGTCGAGGGTTACCAAACGTTCACTGCACCTTAAATTGGCACTGGACTATCCAGGGGTTCCAACATGATATCCCCTAGTTAATGCGGTGCCGGCTGTCCAGACACATACTAATGACATGAAAGCACATTCTTATAGTGTAAGGGGTCCTTCGTTGACACTGAAAAGTTGTATTATATACCCATTTGAAGAGAAAAAAGTAATTCATTTGTTTGGTAAAATTACAGATTTTCTCAGGGGACCCCATTTCAAATTTCAGGGGGCTCCACATGTGAAATGCCAAAAAGATAGATTAATATACATGGCTCACAGGGACATGGGGAGAATCTCAATTGCACACTCCTCACGAAAGCGTCCCTCCCCTCTGACCTTCTCCTGCAATGGGTTTTGAGAAGGAGGCGAGGAGAGAGGACATGAGGAGTATGCAATTGAGATTCTCCCATGGTATCCTACCTGACTGTCATTATTCCTGCCCTTGGGTCAAGTTCTAAGAGAGGATAGAGGAGGCCATCTTGCACCAAACAGAAGTTCTCTATCCTTTCTCTCTGGTAATGGATTCAAATATTAAAGACAAACTTACATTATTCGGTGAAGTTTTCCCCGTGGTTGGAAACCAAAATGATTCGAATCCCTTCCATTTCTCCCCATTCCTCCCTTACTATGTAAAAATATGATAAGAAACAGATACCATTGTCCAGACCAGTCGAAACAGTGAGTGCACTGCTTAAGTGCTGTCTTGGCTTTAGACACAGTGGTCAAATACACTAACAAGGGATACATCCTAAATGGCACCCTATTCCCTATATAGTACACTACTTTTTACCAGAGCCATATGGGCCCTGGTCAAAAGTAGTGCACTATATAGGGAACATGGTGCAATTTGAGATGCACCCAAGGCCTTTTTGGAGGATTATACAAAACTGTCAGAGAGAAAGTTCCAGATACTCTGTGTATGTCTCAAATGGTACCCTATACCCTATTTAGTGTACTACTTTCGACAAGGTTATGGTCAAAAGTTGTGCACTAAATAGGCAATAGGGTGCCATTTGAGATGCACATTTAGTCTGCTGTGTTTTGTGCGGGCCCTGATCAGAAAGCCAACAAAGTTATCTGTGAGATGTCCGCTTGAATCAGAAGTAGGACACAAGTTGTGTTTTACTGACAGGGGCTTTGTTGAAATGAAAGATATGAAAGCCTGGATTGAGGTGTTATCAGCTAGAGAATTCTATCTAACTCTAAGGTGGTTCGTTGGCAGAGAGGTTTTAGACAGGGTGAATCTGAGTCTTTGTGGTCACAGATAGTCTGTGACCAAGATAGACTGTGACCAAGAGGTTGGCAAATAGGTTTTGGTAGGTAGAGAGTAGTGCAGTGGTTCCGAACTCAGGTCCTTCGAGTACCCCCAACAACACACATTTTTGTTGTAGCCACAGACAAAAACACTTGATTCAAAGTCATTGAGGGCTGGATGATAAGTTGACATGTTGAATCAAGTGTGCTGTTGGGGTACTGGAGAAGTGGGGAAACACTGGGGTTGTGGTTTGCCTTGCCTGGCTCTTTAAAAGGGTGAATCTGAGTCTGCGGTCACACGGATAGTAGTCTCAGCCTGGTGTGGCTTTTCTGATCTGATATGACTAAAGAATGTGAGATATTTTTCTTCGTTTTTTCTTTTATTGATTGAAACAAAGCATGCCTTTCATACTTGAATGACTGCTCAGTGTTTCAGCTGGTCCAATCTGTGTTAGCAGACCAAGATGAAGAGCACAACAGTCAGAGGATGTCTTCAACACAACACTTCACTAACATGACAAGACATCTCCGAAAAGGAGAGGGAAGAGACAACATGGGCGTACTTTGCCCTCAGTTATCATCCCATGAGAGAAGTATCCTTGTAAAACTGTCCATGCTTTGAAGGCTGTTTGAAACTAAACAGCACCATCCCCACCCACTGAGATGTTTTACTCACACTAAGTTTCTAGGCAAACAAGCTGCTATTTGCATGGGACATCTTTAAAGGGAAGACTGTAAATATGTCTTTCTTTGTTTCTCATTCCCATCTGATATTCTAGAGTGCTTTTGGTGGTTTTATTTGCATGTCTTGGCCGTTTGAAACATGTGGTTAAAACATGGGCCTGTTTGAGAAGAATCACTCAGAGCTTAGATACAGTTTTGTCTTCATGAACTAGTACATGATTCGTGACAAGATTAATACTAAGAAAAATAATTACATAATAGCTTCTTTCTGCAGTGTGGTGTGTTCAAGATCACAACTATTTGACCTCCTTGAAGTTGACAGTGATGGCAAATGCATTCTACCTTTCAACCACATGAGGGTATCTTCGAGATCTAAAGATCATTGAGAGAGCAAGATAATTAATTGTGTCCTGAAAGTATTCTACATTATTTCTATACATTGTTATTTAGGGATTGAGTGGTTATATTGTGTGTCCTCCCATGTATGTCCTACCTGTTTCCACAACAACCAATGTTATGGTGTCTCTTTTATCGGTTGAAATGAACAGGACCTGTCATGCATGCCTTCACAAGCAATTGATGGTTTTACAAATGTTTTTACGCGCGCCTTTTACTGAATGGAACATAATTCAATGAGACCTGTTGAAGACAGAATGTCCAGAAATATCTGTATCCTACCTAACACCATAATACCAACAATATAAATGCATAAAGCACAGATTTCTAAGACTGTATTGATCACATGGATTCATTGATTGAATGAAAAAAATATATTTGGGAGCTTAAATAGTTGTAGTCTCGGCTCTCTACCGTTGTCCCGTTTGGTTTTAACATGGGGTGGGCGGTTTAGCACTGTCATACTCCCTCCACTGTGTCTCCCTCTGCAAATGATAAAACAGTGTCTCCTGGGAGGCGAAAGCGGCACATCCCTGTTGTCCCGGAATCTAAAATCCACCCCATCAGTCCAGGAGGACAACCACATTCACACCACTGCCGCCAAGAGATGACCCGTCCAGTCTCCGCGACCGAAGCCAACGCTACTACCGGGGGGCTTGGAGCTGCATAGCACCAACGCTCCGCCGACTGACCCCAAGAACAAGACGCGACTCACCCAAAGAAGGGAACAGAGATTTTTCTGATACGAACACCCAGGACTACTTATCTTCTAAAGGAATTATCTAGCTAATTTCCTTTTTTCCCCTCACTAAAGCAAGCAGCGGTCGTTGTGTTCAATGACACCATGCTCATTGTCTCGTCTCGCAGTGCGCTGCTGTCCGTCTACTATCCCCAGATCTTCCTCATCCTCACCAGCGGTAGCTACCTGTAGGTTGGCACGTGCTTTTTACCCTTCTCTCCAACAGGTGCTTGTAGAGAGAGCCATGTGATGGTGTGCATTTGTAAGATTTCTTTACATTTTGAATCTCTATTATGCACTAATTTAATTAATTTGTTGATTAGGACATTTGCGCACGTGAAAAGTATGTGTAGTGTGTAATGTATAATGCAATTTCACTATAAAATGATCAACTCAAATAAGCTATTGGAACTTATATAATAGCCTATTGTAAAATACTGGGATGGTATTGGCCTTTACATTAAATTGTTGGTGCCAAACAACAAATATCTGTTTGGTTTTGTGACTGAAAATAGAATATTAATAACAAAACCTATAAGAAAATATTAATAAACAAAACCTATAAGAAAACCACTTAACAAGAATTAAAAACGTTTAATGAATATTTAACATGCCTGTTGAATAGCTTCATTTAAACGTTATTTGACCAGATTTATTTTCCAACTAGCCTAGAAGTTGTACAGTCAATGGAGAGCTGCTCCAACTTCCCAAACGGACAAATGAAATGAAGTCAATATTTTTGATGGATTTATAAATGACTTGTGTTATAGTCACAGTGTTCAATAACTAAATTGATGAGATTACCTGACTAGTAGGGTTTACGCATTGCAACATGACCATGTTCCAGACACGCTTATATTTGTAAAGCAACATATGGAAAAGAACAACGTGTCGCTGGATGACATCCTGTGTTCTGTAGACAGTAAGACTGCACAACTGGTTATTTATTATTACATTAAAATACCCAGGCCCTCACAGAAAGAATGATTACTGCACAGATATGTCTCATACTTGTACAGACAGACCTGAACAATACCTAAAACAGCCCCTTGTTGAGGTTCATGGCTTTAGTTAAAATGTGGGAATAAACGGCTATTAGTCAGAGTTGGTTTGTTGTCTGTTCTTCATCGGCTAACCATTGTTTGCGTTTGTGCATTTTAAAACCTGATTCAGTCACCCGAAGTAAATCTTACACACAGTGGTCCTTTAAATTTTATGAGGGTCAAGTTGCAGGTTTTGCTTGTTTATCTGAAGTTAGTATTTAACATGTTTATTTGTCAGTCTCAAAACATAATCAATCAAGTGAAAACCAGAAGTTATTGGCAATACAATAGAGATATTGGCCCATTACTGTGATTCGGCTCATTTTCAGGGTTACGGCAAGCTACACGAGTCACGCTCCCCATCCTTTTCTCTTTTTGTAAGAGGGCGGTGGAGCAGGGCCATTCCTAAATGACTCAGATCTATAAGGTCACAATAAACAATCTCAGTGACCTGTGAGCTTGTCTCGAACCAGCTGTGTGTCTTAAATCAGCTGTGTGTCTTAAGTGCTCTATCTAGATTGGTAGATTGGTAACTACCTACGAGCCAAACCAAAACCTGACTGATGTGAGGGAACACTATAGCCCATGGGGGGGACCTGTAGAATCTGTAGCTACAGTCCGTGCCACGCCGACTCTGCCCCGCCAACTCTATGCCTTGATGATTAACTATCTCCCTCTCTCTCCCCTCCCCTCTCTCCCCCCCATAGGGCGCTGTCCTCGGTGGTAGCTTTGGGCGCTAACATCATCTGCAACAAGATCCCTGGGCTGGCCCCGAGACAGCGCGCACTCTGCCAGAGCCGCCCGGATGCCATCATCGTCATCGGCGAGGGTGCCCAGCAGGGCATCAATGAGTGCCAGTACCAGTTCCGCTATGGCCGCTGGAACTGCTCCGCCCTAGGCGAGAGGACCGTCTTCGGACAAGAGCTGAGAGTAGGTCAGTCTACCTGCTGCAATTAGTCTAGTCAAACGCACATAACTTGTTAGGGGTGCTGGACTGAAGAAAACTTGTAGGGACAGTTTCCCAGAAGCCGATTAACCCTATTCCTGGACAAAAAAACAATTTTCGATGGAGATTGCCCATTGAGCTTGCTTTTTAGTCTAGGACTCGGCTTAATCCGTGTCCGAAAAATCACCCTGTATAGATGAAGTAGGACCCGCAATGTTGTTGGTCGTACTTCACCTCTACTGTACATTCTCTACAGTGTGGCTGCTCCACACTGAGAGGGATATCATATTAGTTTATGATGATGATGCAGTGATTGCATCAGAATGCCCACCAGACGAAGCATTGGTGAGAGGTGATCATCTGATTGTGCCAACTGGGCAGAATGAGAAGTCACTGGCTTTTCCTGTGCCCCGATAAAAACGTATAGACCTACTGTCAGTGACTAGTGCCTAACTCACAGTCCAACCAATGCAGTCCAAGGTGCATGACACAAAGCGTAAGCTGGATATATAAAAAAAATCTGACCAGCCACTCTTACAGGAAAATGAAAGTTCAATTACAGTTGTTTCTGTTGAACTTCCTTTTTCTTCCCAGTGGCTATGTTCAGGTCAGGGCACTGGTTACAAGAGAGGTTATGGTAGTCAGTTCAGGGCAATACAATTTGGTGAAGGTGGGAGCTATCATCATGGCCAATTTGGTTGTGGTAGTGTGTGTGGTGCTACTCCTGCAATAGAAGCAACGATGGGAGGTTCACAAACTAGACCTCCTCTTCATTAGAATGAAGAGTGAAGATCTATGGTTAGTGAAACTACTTCAGTGAAATCTTCCAGTGAGAATATTATTCTTTCACCATCATCCTCCTTCAATAACCACAGGGAATACCGTACTTTTACTCCATAATATTAGGCATACGGGAACAATTGAAACTTGAAGCCGTGTTGCTAGTGTCCTGAAGGGGTTTCAATCCATGTAGGACAGTCAGTCCTACATGTGACCTCATTGTGTAGAAGTCTGTCCTGCTTCTGGGCTTGAGTTTGGTTTGTGGCATTCATTCTTACAACACTGACTGTCCCAAATACAGTAGATCTATATTAATTATTGTGTGAAAATGAACCAGAATGTCCTTAGAAGTGCAACCTCTCCTAACTATCTATACTCATAATCTCTAACATCGCTCTGATCTGGTTTCCCCTATTTTTTTTTTCCCCCCACAGCACACCAGTGGTATTGGTCTTAATACGGGCTCTCTTATATAACTTGTCTATCATTCAGAAATGTTTTGTTGCGGTCTCACTGTGGTTCGGGAACTGTGTTTAATCCAACAGCTCTGGAAACAATCACTTCTCTCACAGACAGGCGGACTGCTGGATCCAGGATCCATTTAGTTGTTTTATTAGAGGAAAGGAAATGTATCTATTCCTCTGTTCAACGTGGTGTGTTAGGGTTATGGTGTGTTAGGTGGCTAATAGGGACACTCAGCTTGTCCCTCTACTGACTGTATATGTTGGGAGAGATTGATATGGCAAGAACTCTGTCGATCTACTGGGAAGTTGTGGTCAGACTCACCTCTTGGGTTGTTGTTGGTAGTGATGAAATGTTGGATTTGTCATTCACAGGGCCTGGACAGGCTCATCCTGTGGCCAGTTGATCCATTCGAGTTCATGCATGTATAAAGGCATCACGGGTGTCAAGAAGTTCCTCTTCAAACACTTCATCTGATTGCCCTGCAAGGACAGGGAACATACACCATAACTATTGAGTGAGACCGGCTTTTCAGTCTTGACCACTAATCAAGGTCAGCTACAGCAGTTAGAATACCCACAACAATGGAACCAAGCATGTATTACTCTACAATCAAAACACGTTTTATATACTGGGGACGACATTTGGCAGTTCGAGGAAAACCTTCACTATTCTACATTTATTGAAAGGTCAGTTTCCCTGGTTCAGACTGATGAGAGAAGACTTCAGAGTTAGTTTAAAGTTATGGATCAGTGAGCCACAGAGCTAATGGGATCTACGAGTGAGTTTGTCAGGTTGGAGAGAAGCCACCCCATTGCCTTCCACTTGACACCATGCACTAATACTCAGGTTGTTGAGGAGAATGGAACCCAACATAGTATCTTGATTGAGGCGGGAAATATCCTATTACAAGGACAACGCAATAGTAATGTTATATAAAGTTGAAGTCGGAAGTTTACATACACTTAGGTTGGAGTCATTAAAACTCGTTTTTCAACCACTCCACAAATTTCTTGTTAACAAACTATAGTTTTGACAAGTTGGTTAGGACATCTACTTTGTGCATGAAACAAGTCATTTTTCAAACAATTGTTTACAGACATTATTTAACGTATAATTCACTTATAATTCAATTCAATTGGGTCAGAAGTTTACATACACTAAGTTGACTGTGCCTTTAAACAGCTTGGAAAGTCCAGAAAATGGCTTTAGAAGCTTCTGATAGGGTAATTTACATAATTTGAGTCAATTGGAGGTGTACCTGTGGATGTATTTCAAGGCCTACCTTCAAACTCAGTGTCTCTTTGCTTGACATCATGGGAAAATCAAAAGAAATCAGCCAAGACCTCAGATTTTTCAGACCTCCACAAGTCTGGTTCATACTTGGGAGCAATTTTCAAACGCCTGAATGTACCACATTCATCTGTACAAACAATAGCACGCACGTATAAACACCATGGGACCACGCAGCCGTCATACCACTCAGGAAGGAGAAGCGTGCAAATCAATTCCAGAACAACAGCAAAGGACCTTGTGAAGATGCTGGAGGAAACAGGTACAAAAGTATCTACATCCACAGTAAAACGAGTCCTATATCGACATAACCTGAAAGGCCGCTCAGCAAGGAAGAAGCCACTGTTCCAAAACCGCCATGAAAAAGCCAGACTACGCATTGTGACAAAGATCGTACTTTTTGGAGAAATGTCCTCTGGTCTGATGAAACAAAAATAGAACTGTTTGGCCATAATGCCCATTGTTATGTTAGGAGGAAAAAGGGGGAGGCTTGCAAGCCGAAGAACACTATCCCAACCGTGAAGCACGGGGGTGGCAGCATCATGTTGTGGGGGTGCTTTGCTGCAGGAGGGACTGGTGCACTTCACAAAATAGATGGCATCATGATGTATGAAAATTATGTGGCTATATTGAAGCAACATCTCAAGACATCAGTCAACAAATTCAAGGTATTGGCGTGACCATCACAAAGCCCTGACTTCAATCCTATAGAAAATTTGTGGGCAGAACTGAAAAAGCGTGTGCGAACAAGGAGGCCTACAAACCTGACTCAGTTACACCAGCTCTGTCAGGATTTCACCCAATTTAAATTCACCCAATTTATTGTGGGAAGCTTGTGGAAGGCTACCTGAAACGTTTGACCCCAGTTAAACAATTTAAAGGCAATGCTACCAAATACTAATTGAGTGTATGTAAACTTCTGACCCACTGGGAATCTGATGAAATAAATAAAAGCTGAAATATATAATTCTCTCTACTATTATTCTGACATTTCACATTCTTAAAATAAAGTGGTGAACCTAACTGACCTAAAACAGTGAATTTTTACTTCGATTAAATGTTAGGAATTGTGAAAAACCGAGTTTAAATGTATTTGGCTGAGGTGTATGTAAACTTCCGACTTCAACGGTACAGTAATTCATTTCCTTTCCATGCTATAAATGTTAATGGGTTTGTACTGAAATGGAAAGCGGGCCATTTGAAAGTCTCTTACGGGTATTTATCGTTGCTTTGACCGTGTAGTTTGACGGAATGATCAATGGTATAGCAGATGTGAGAATGTATCATGTGGTTGTGGGTCTATAACCTATGATAAGTTACCACCACCAGCTACAAAAACAATATGAGTAATGTTCACTTAACATTTATCTAGCGTCTTTAAGCTGATTTGTTTGTTTATTAACTTCTTATAAATAATTTACAAGACGTTACATTACATCCATAAACAACTTGCCTAGAGTGAAGGTAGTGAGTTCAAAAACGTTACATTGTCAGCTATAGAATGACAAATGCGCTGGCTGAAGCAGAAACCAACTGGCACACATTAAGTACACTTATAGATAGGATCATCTACACTGAACAAAACTATAAACATAACATTTAAAGTGTTGGTCCCATGTTTCATGAGCTGAAATAAAAGATCCCAGATATTTTCCAAATGCTAAAAAGATTATTTCTCTCAAATGTTGTGCACAAATTTGTTTATATCCCTGTTAGTGAGCATTCCTCTTCTGCCAAGATAATCCATACACCTGACAGGTGTGGCATATCAAGAAGCTGATTAAACAACATGATCATTACACAGGTGCACCTTGTGCTGGGGACAATAAAAGGCCACTCTAAAATGTGCAGTTTTGTCACACAACACAATGCCACAGATGAGCGTGCAATTGGCATGCTGACTGCAGGAATGTCCACCAGAGCTGTTGCCAGGGAATTTAATGTTAATTTCTCTACCGTAAGCCAAGACCCAGGGCCTCATTTTAGGCCAATGTCATTTTAGAGAATTTGGCAGTACGTCCAACTGGCCTCACAACCGTAAACCACGTGTATGGCCTAGTGTGGGCGAGCAGTTTGCTGATGTCAAATCAAAATCAAATCAAATTTTATTGGTCACATACACATGGTGAGCAGATGTTAATGTGAGCGTAGCGAAATGCTTGTGCTTCTAGTTCCGACAGTGCAGTAATATCTAACAAGTAATCTAACAATTTTCCAACAACTACCGAATGAATACACACAAATCTAAAGCGATGAATGAGAATATGTACATAGAAATATATGGATGAGCGCTGGCCGAGCGACATAGGCAAGGTGCAATAGATGGTATAGCCAAAGTTCTTCAGCCTCCTGAGGTTGAAGAGGCGCTGTTGCACCTTCTTCACCACACTGTCTGTGTGGGTGGACCATTTCAGTTAGTCTGTGATGTGTACGCCGAGGAACTTAATCAATCAAATTGATTTACACAGCTGATGTCACAAAGTGCTGTACAGAAAACTTTCCACCTTCTCCACTGCTGTCCCTTCGATGTGGATAGGGGGGTGCTTCCTCTGCTGTTTCCTGAAGTCTACGATCATCTCCTTTGTTTTGTTGATTTTGAGTGAGAGGTTGTTTTCCTGACACCACACTCCGAGTGCCCTCATCTCCTCCCTGTCTCGTCGTTGTTGGTAATCAAGCTCACTACTGTTGTTTCGTCTGCAAACTTGATGATTTGAGTTGGAGGCGTGCATGGCCACGCAGTCGTGGGTAAACAGAAAGTACAGGAGGGGGCTGAGCACGCACCCTTGTAGGGCCCCAGTGTTGAGAGTCAGCGAAGGGGAGATGTTGTTTCCTACCTTCACCACCTGGGGGCGGCCCGTCAGAAAGTCCAGCACCCAATTGCACAGGGCGGGGTTGAGACCCAGGGCCTCCAGCTTGGTGGGTACTATGGTGTTGAATGCAGAGCTGTAGTCAATGAATAGCATTCTTACATAGGTATTCCTCTTGTCCAGATGTGATAGGGCAGTGTGATGGCGATTGCATCGTCTGTGGACCTGTTGGGTCAATGTTGGGTCAACGTTGTGAACAGAGTGCCCCATGGTGGCGGTATGGGCAGGCATAAGCTATGGACAACGAACACAATTGTATTTTACTGATGGCAATTTCAATGCACAGAGATACGGTGACGAGATCCTGAGGCCCATTATTGTGCCATTCATCCGCCACCCAGTTCTTCAATGGCCTGCATACTAACCAGACCTGTCCCCCTATTTCCTTATATGAACTGTAACTTTAATTGTTGCATTTATCTTTTTGTTCAGTATATATACTCTATAATACTATAGTACATATACTACTATAGTAATACTATAGTACATACAGTAGTTTTTACTGTATCTGCTGTACAGACACAGATACAGTAAGGCTCCTCTGGACAACCAGCAGATGTCACTTGGGTTTTATCAGTGGAGTCTTACCCAGGCCACCTGTTAAAAATTAGGGCTCTGACAAGAGTCAGTTCGACAGAGACTATCAAATAAGGAATGGTAGGTATTTATTAGCCTGTTACAGGTTAATTACATTAGACTAGTATAAGGCCGAACTGCAGTCAGGTCACCTAGTAATGTAAAGTGTGGATGAATTTTGTTGTAGTGGGCCACAAGCCTTTCATTAGGCCACAACATAAAATACTATACTGTATTGTAACATAAACTCATACTCATACTATGCACTACAACTCACCTAGGACTAGTGCAAGATAACTCCCTGCCGCTCTCTCCCTCTCTCTCCTCCCCAGGTAGCCGAGAGGCGGCGTTCACCTATTCCATCACGGCGGCTGGCGTGGCACATTCGGTGACAGCGGCGTGTAGTCAGGGAAACCTGAGCCAGTGTGGCTGTGACAGGGAGAAGCAAGGCTACCATGACCAGGAGGAGGGCTGGAAGTGGGGAGGCTGCTCGGCCAACATCAAGTACGGCGTGGAGTTCTCCAGACGCTTCGTGGATGCCCGAGAGATCAAGAAGAACGCCCGACGTCTGATGAACCTGCATAATAATGAGGCAGGACGAAAGGTAAAGTGACTGACACTGCTTGTCTTGTTCACTGGGGTTTTAAGACACCTAACAAACATGTAGTTGTTTCTGTAGTGATCTAGAATATCAGACAATAGAATATAATACAACTCAATCAGGAAAGTATACTGAACAAAAATATAAATGCAACATGCAAAGTGTTGGTCTCTTGTTTCATGAGCTGAAATAAAAAAATCCCGGAAATGTTCCATACGCACAAAAAGTCTATTTCTCTCAAGTTTTGTGCAGATTTGTTCACATCCATGTTAGTGAGCATTTCTCATCTGTCAAGGTAATCCATCCACCTGATAGGTGTGGCATATCAAGAAGCTGATTAAACAGCATGATCCTTACACAAGTGCACCTTGTGCTGGGGACAATAAAAGGCCACTCTAAAATGTGCAGTTTTGTCACACAACACGGATGTCTCAAGTTTTGAAGGAGGGTGCAATTCGCATGCTGACTGAAGGAATATCCACCAGAGCTGTTGCCAGATAATTGAATGTTAATTTCTCTAAAACATTGTTTTAGCGAATTTGGCAGTACGTCCAACCAGCCTCACAACCGACCTCCACATCTGGCCTCTTCACCTGCGGGATCGTATGAGACCAGCCAACCGGCCAACTGATGAAACTGTGGGTTTGCACAACCAGAGAATTTCTGCACAAACTGTCAGAAACTGCCTCAGGGAAGTTCATCTGTGTGCTCGTCTTCCTCACCAGGGTCATGACCTGACTGCAGTTCGACGTCATAACCAACTTCAGTGGGCAAATGCTCACCTTCGATGGCCACTGGCACGCTAGAGAAGTGTGCTCTTCACAGATGAATCCCGTTTGTTTTCTCTGGATTGATGTGTATGACAGCGTGTTCCAGTTCCCAGCAATATCCAGCAACTTCGCACAGCCATTGAAGAGTGGGACAACATTCCACACGACACAATCAACAGCCTGATCAACTCTATGCGAAGGAGATGGTTTTCTGGTTTTCTGATCCATGCCCCTACCTTTTTTTTTAAAGGTATCTATGACCAACAGATGCATATCTGTATTCCCAGTCATGTAAAATCTATAGATTAGGGCCTTAGGAATTTATTTCAATTGACTGATTTCCTTATGAACTATAACTCGGTAAAATCTTTGAAATCGTTGCATGTTGCATTTATATATTTTTTCAGTGTAAATATAAGTTCAGAGGAGACCGCATCGCTGTGCTAAATTATGCTATACTAGTTTAAAAACAGAGTGTTTCAGAATGTGTGTGTGTGTGAGAGCACATGCGTGTGTGCCTGCCCATGTGTGTGCGTGAACTCGCCCCTGTGTGTATATATGTGTGTGTGTAAGCGGAGGGAACGCAAGGCCAGGCAAACCGGTTGCCAAATGGAGTCCTGCCATAACCCTGCAGTCCCATTCATTGAAATACAGAGCATTAAGTCAGGATACAGGATATTATTGCAAAGTCTCTCTCTCTTCCTCTCTCGGTGGCAGCTCCCAAAACCATACTGCTGCACCACTGCACACACTGAACCAACCTAATCAAGAGCCAATTCCCCTAACTTGATAGCAGGGCAGATCAAGAGCAACAGGCTTGATACACTGATACACTCGTACATGATAGGCTAGAAGGCTACAGTACTGGCCACCCAGTTAGAAGTTTTTAATTCCTATTGACAATGCATCAACACTGATAGATATTGCTTTGTGTTAGAATTTTCTATTCTTTTTTGGGGAACATTAGTCTACATAAACATTTCAGATTTGGTCACAACTAAACTCACATTTCTGGCCCTCGCTACATATTCGTCGCCAGACCCACTGGCTCCAGGTCATCCATAAGTCTATGCTAGGTAAAGCTCTGCCTTATCTCAGCTCACTGGTCACGATAACAACACCCACCCGTAGCACCCGCTCCAGCAGGTATATCTCACTGGTCATTCCCAAAGCCAACACCTCCTTTGGTCGCCTTTCCTTCCAGTTCTCTGCTGCCAATGACTGGAACGAATTGCAAAAATCGCTGAAGCTGGAGACTTATATTTCCCTCACTAACTTTAAACATCAGCTATCTGAGCAGCTAACTGATCGCTGCAGCTGTACACAGCCATCTGTAAATAGCCAACCTAATCTACCTACCTCATCCCCATATTGTTTTTATTTCGTTTTCTGCTCTTTTGCACACCAGTAGTTCTACTTGCACATCACCATCTGCTCATCTATCACTCCAGTGTTAATTTGTTAAATTGTAATTACTTCGATATCCACGGCCTATTTATTGCCTTACCTCCTCACGCCATTTGCACACACTGCAAATAGACTCTTTTTTTCTTCTATTGTGATATTGACTGTACGCTTGTTTATTCCATGTGTAACTCTGTGTTGTTGTTTGTGTCGCTCTGCTTTGCTTTATCTTGGCCAGGTCGCAGTTGTAAATGAGAACTTGTTCTCAACTAGCTTACCTGGTTAAATTAAGGTGAAATAAAATTAAAATAAAAACTGTCAACTGCGTTTATTTTCAGCAAACTTAACACGTGTAAATATTTGTATGTACATAACAAGATTCAACAACTGAGACAAACTGAACAAGTTCCACAGACATGTGACTAACAGAAATGGAATAATGTGACCCTGAACAAAGGGGGTCAAAATCAAAAGTAACAGTCAGTATCTGGTGTGGCCACCAGCTGCATTAAGTACTGCAGTGCATCTCGTCCTCATGGACTGCACCAGATTTGCCAGTTCTTTCTCTGAGATGATACCCCACTCTTCCACCAAGGCACCTGCAAGTTCCCGGACATTCCTGGGGGGAATGGCCCTAGCCCTCACCCTCCGATCCAACAGGTCCCCGACGTGCTCAATGGGATTGAGATCTGGGCTCTTCGCTGGCCATGGCAGACCACTGACATTCCTGTCTTGCAGGAAATCACGCACAGAACGAGCAGTATGGCTGGTGGCCTTGTCATGCTGGAGGGTCATGTCAGGATGAGCCTGCAAGAAGGGTACCACATGATGGAGGAGGATGTCTTCCCTGTAACGTACAGCGTTGAGATTGCCTGCAATTACAACAAGCTCACTCAGATGCAGTGGCACACTGCCCCAGACCATAACGGACCCTCCACCTCCAAATCGCTCCAGAGTATAGGCCTCGGTGTAACGCTCATTCCTTCAACGATAAATGAGAATCCGAACACCACCCCTGGTGAGACAAAACCGTGACTCATCAGTGAAGAGCACTTTTTGCCAGTCCGGTCTGGTCCAGAGATGGTGGGTTTGTGCCCATAGACGACGTTGTTGCCGGTGATGTCTGGTGAGGACCTGCCTTACAACAGGCCTACAAGCCCTTAAGTCCAGCCTCTCTGGACTTGCGGTTAGTCTGAGCACTGATGGAGGGATTGTGCGTTATTGGTGTAACTCGGGCAGTTGCTGTTGCCATCCTGTACCTGTCCCACAGGTGTGATGTTCGGATGTACCGATCCTGTGCAGGTGTTGTTACACATGGTCTGCCACTGCGAGAACGATCAGCTGTCCCTCCTGTCTCCCTCTAGCGCTGTCTTAGGCGTCTCACAGGCCAGTTGCAATTTATTGTCCTGGCCACATCTGCAGTCCTCATGCCTCCGTGTCTAAGGCACGTTCACACAGATGAGCAGGGACCCTGGGCATCTTTCTTTTGGTGTTTTTCAGAGTACGTAGAAAGGCCTCCTTAGTGTCCTAAGTTTTCATAACTGTAACCTAATTGCCTTCAGTCTGTAAGCTGTTAGTGTCTTAGCGACCGTTCCACAGGTGCATGTTCATTACTTGTATGGGAAATGGGAAACAGTGTTTAAACCCTTTACAATGAAGATCTGTGAAGTTATTTGGATTTTTACGAATCAACGTTGAAAGACAGGGTCCTGAAAAAGGGAAAAAGGTTTCTTTTTTTTGCTGAGTTTATATACAGTAACTCAACCCTAAATGGTAAACTGTCATCTGTCAAGTGTGTCCGCTAAATATATCCGCAAGACAGCAAAACTTAAATCACACATGAAACCTTGTACGTTATACAGGTTTTGGTTACATGAGAGTTCTGGTCGTTTATTCTGTCCATTGTGGTCCTTAGGAAGGTCAAGTTAGTAAGAGAGTAGAGGCTTGAACCATAAGTTATTTTCCCTTTATTTTTATTACACATAGCTGAAATATGTAGTCCATATGGACTTTAGGCTATATTGCAGGAGATGCCCTTAATTAATAGACGTAATGTATTGTAGAACTGTTGAATGAATGGAAAATACAATTTGTGGATATGTGGGCTGGCCTAAACTCTTTCATACAAATCTCCAATTCACATCACTTTGAATTAAGTAGTTAAGATGTAACTCTTAAGAGTGTGCTTCCAAACTCAATGACAATGGCAGCATGTGTCTAACTAGCCTGATCCACCATCCTGACCGCTGGGCTCAGTTTGTTTCACTTCACGCTATCACCTAATTTGTGTAGAGAAACAGAATGTAAGCTCGTGAGATCAGGATGGATCAATGACATTACTCTAAAATACTTTAAGCTACCTACACACAACTATTCAACATTTGGGATTTGCCAACTCTTACTCAAAGCCTGTATCTAACCCTCGGGTCATGTCAACCTTTTCCAAACCTTGTATCCAACCCTCTTCTCTCCACTCCATCAGATCCTGGAGGAGCGTATGAAGTTGGAGTGTAAGTGTCACGGCGTGTCGGGCTCCTGCACCACCAAGACCTGCTGGATCACCTTACCCAAGTTCCGGGAGATTGGCTACATCCTGAAAGAGCGCTACAGCGAGGCGGTCCAAGTCGAACCGGTCCGGGCCTCCCGTCTCCGCCAACCCTCCTTCCTTCGGCTGAAGGAGGCGCGGGGCTACCAGAAACCCACGGACACAGATCTGGTCTACCTGGAGAGGTCTCCTAACTACTGCGAGGAGGACACGGCGACAGGGAGCACAGGGACGCGGGGGAGGCTGTGTAACCACACGTCACCCCATACCGACGGCTGCAATCTGATGTGTTGTGGTAGAGGCCACAACACCCACCAGTATACCCGCGTGTGGCAGTGCAACTGCAAGTTCCAGTGGTGCTGTTTTGTGAAGTGTAACACGTGCAGTGAGAAGTCTGAGGTGTTCACCTGCAAATAAAAGATGGATGGACGGTCAGATGGATGGAGGGGGACGGAGGGATGAAAGACGGAGCTGGGAAAAGGGACAAGGCAAGGCCATGAGAGAGGATACAAGGAAAAAAGGATACTAGGACGTGGACTTAGTGGGGGAAGACTTCAGGAGGGACTCTACAGAGTGGATTTGGAAAATTGCTCGATTCTTCACGGCTTCATTTTGCACATTGGACGTCCTACTTGATTTTAAAAAACAAAGAAAAGATTAAATGTACTAAAATGACTGAGAGAAAATACTTTGAGAAGTAGGCAAATAATGTTTTCTTCTTATGTGCTGACTGGAAAACTGTGATGCAGATATACTATGTGTTGCAGGATATTGATGAAGTGCAAGGATTGTGGTTGTTCGTTTTTCTGTATCCAACCAAACAAATCTGTTATTGGAAACATTGTGGACCAAAACTTTATCAAGTGCAGTTTTCACCTCCTCGGTAATAACACTGCTCAAAAAAGCTAAATAATCTCGACATCTGAAACAGGGAAGAAAAACCCCCGGATTATCTGACATAATTACAACCTCAAACTGAAAACGGTACGTCAGCAAAGTGCCTTTTGACTGCGATGCGAGGTGGATGGAGAGAGAAAGGAGCGTGGTTTCAAGAGACTGACTTTGAAAGGGTGGTGTACCTTGACTATCCAGTCACACTGTAATTACAATGCCTTCAGAAACCATTCACACCCCTTGATTTTTTTAGTGTAGTGTTACAAAGTGGTATTAAAATGGATTTGTAATTTCCTGTCAACGATATACACAAAATACTCTATAATGTCAAAGTGGAAGAAAAATTCTAACATTTGTAGAAAACTCATGAAAAATAAAACACGAATACATCTTGATTAAATAATTATTCAACCCTCTGAGTCAATAAATGTTAGAATCACCTTTGGCAGCGATTACAGCTGTGAGTCTTTCTGGGTAAGTGTCTAAGAGCTTTCCACACTTGGATTGTGCAACATTTGTCAATTTTTATAAAAATTCTTATAGCTCTGTCAAATTGGTTGCTGATCATTGCTAGACAACCATTTTCAGGTCTTGCCATAGATTTTCAAGTAGATGTCAGTCAAAACTGTAACTCGGCAACTCATTCACTGTCTTCCTGGTAAGCAATTCCAGTATAGATTTGGCCATGTGTTTTAGGTTATTGTCAACAACAAAACATTTGATGAAAATGTAAGTTGCTCTGGATAAGAATGAAATGTAAATGTTGAAAGGTGAATTAATCTCCCATTGTCTGGTGGAAAACAGACTGATCCATGTTTTCCTCTAGGATTTTACCAGTGCTTAGCATTCCATTTATTTTTTACCTGAAAAACTCCCCAGTCCTTAACGATTACAAACATGCACATAACATGATGCATACACCACTATGCTTGAAAATATGGAGAGTGGTACTCGTAATGTGTTGTATTGGATTTTCCCCGAACATAACACTTTGTATTCAGGACATAAAGTGAATTGCTTTGCCACATTTTTAGCAGTATCACTTTAGTGCCTTGTTGCAAACAGGATGCATGTTTTGGAATATTTGTATTCTGTACAGTACAGGCTTCTGTCTATTCACTATGTCAATTAGGTTAGTATTGTGGAGTAACTACAATGTTGTTGATCCATCCTCAGTGTTCTATCACAGCCATTAAACTCTGTAACAGTTTTAAAGTCATCATTGGCCTCATGGTGAAATCCCGGAGCGGTTTCCTTCCTCTCCGGGAACAGAGTTAAAAACAACGCCTGTATGTTTGTAGAGACTGGGGTATTGATACACCATCTAAAGTGTAATTAATAACTTCACCATGCTCAAAGGGATATTCAATGTCTGCTTTTTCTATTTTTACCCATCTACTAATAGGTGGCCTTCTTTGTGAGGGATTGTAAAACTTTTCCGAAAACAGAATTCCACTTTGACATTATTATGGGGTAATCCATTTTCAATTCAGGCTATAACACAACAGAATGTGGAAAAAGTCAAGGGGTATGAATATTTTCTGAAGGCACTGTATGTTTGAACACTGAAAAGAAATGATTTATTTATGTTAAGATATCTTCAAACTAAAAGGTCTTATAGTATGGATAGCAGTGTTTAATATATATTTTGTTCTCTTTGATTGCTACTGAAGTTTACCAGAGTTAGTGTGGCATTAAGCATAAAGCCACAACAGTAGAGTACAAAACATTTTTCTGCAATTCTCATTTTCTTAAATCTGTGCATTTCTATCTATTGTCAGTAGCATGTCTAAGTAGTTATCTTATTATTTTGCGCTCACCATCCTTCCTCAATTCATTGGACATGATTTGAACATGTTACTAGGTGAATTGGTGAGTGCTGCACTGGATCATTTGACCAAAAGAGCCCAACAAAGCAACCCGTTCAAGCCCATACAAAGGAAAAAGAAAACATGTCCCTATTTCGGTCTCAATTCCAACATGGTGGGGGGTAATTTTCCCCATTCTGAGATGATGCGGTGTAAGCGTTATGGAGCCCCATGGGTGATACACTGCACATACCCACGAATACCAGAAACATGGAATTTCACTTTCGCTCACCCCTTGCATTCAGGTCTATACCAGCAGAGTTAAAGGCAACCTGTCCTGAGAATAAGTATTTTGCCTAACCATATAATACAGATCTATGGAAAAAGGGCATGGGCCAGGGGTCATTGAGCTATTTCAGGCATCGACCTTCTATGTATTCAGCGATTGTTTTATTTAGGCTTTATATAGCTAAAAAGCAAATAATATATTTTTTATATATGGCACTTTGTTTTCATTCATTGTCACTGTTTAAGATTTGAGAGCTACAATTTATTCTCTCTGATTTATTAAAGTTGCTGTAGTGTACATAGACCATGTGTTCGACAATTAGCCCAGATTATTTTATTCTCATAATTCTCTATAGCTCCTGGTTAACTTGGTGGATTATCAAGAAATGCGTCGGCAAAATGTTAAGTATTAAGAAAATAAATGGATGTTACTGATCCAGTGTTGGAGTGGATGTCGGCCATCATGAGAAATGATTACTTAGCTTTTAGGCCATGCAGGATTGTGTGCACCACAGACAAATGGATAGTTATAATTTTTCTAATAAAATCTGAGCATCCTTTAGTGATTTATTGGGATTCCTGTCCAAACTACTGTACCACTGTCTTTAGACACAAAAGCATACTTCAATTTACACAAGACTGACCCATTCTCTCTGGAGAAAAAAACGGAACATTTGTCACACAAAAGTTTTATTCAGCTGCTAAAAAGTTACAATCATCCATTATACAGAGTTTGAGTAGTACGGGTGAAGAATAACAGTACAGAAGGCACAGGAGGACAGAGTTAAGGTTCGAGTTGTGAAACGGCTGATCTTGATGACACCTTTCAGTCCTGACTGCGGTTGGACAGCTGTTTGCTCCTGACCCTGAAGTTGTTGAATAGACGGCTGTGACTGCCACCTCATTCAGCCAGCCTGACGCTCTCTCTGTGTTTTCCTGTGTTTGAAAAGCATTGCAGGCAGCCGCTGGAGCAGAAGTAAAGGTTGTGTTTTGTTAGCCGTCTGAAATGCTGGGGACCGGAACCTCATAAGCTCCCCTCACTATACCCAGCGGATTGGGGAAAGTCAACCCGATTGTTTCAATACATTTTGTCATTAAAAAATAAGAGACAGAGTAAATAGGGCGGAGCGGCGAGTGGGCCGGGTGACTAAAGCAATGTATTGTTGAGGTGTCAGGACCGGTCAGCTTATTCAGTGGGGAGGGGGGGGGGGGGTCGTTCTGCAAGCCAATACTTCTGGTCTGATTCACACGGCACTGCCACTCACACTACCTGTTCTCTGTCTACAAACACATATACTACCACTTACACAACGGCTCACTATCTACACACTGCCAATTTCACTCAGGCTGTCTGTCCTCTGTCTAGCTGGCTGCTAAAGATCCACACGAGTCAAAGTACACACACGCAGTAAACAAAGCTGCCACATAACATAGATTAGGTTATTGAAATGTGTAAGGAAGGAAGTTGACGACTGGTGTTGTTGGTTGGAATATGTAACAAATATGTATCTAAAATGTAACTAAGTTTTGGTGTTGTAAAGAAACATGCGGTACCTGAAGGACAGGAATGGTCCTATGTATCATTGCTATTATCACCGAAAGCCAAAACAGGGTGGTAAAAGCAGATATAGTGCAACGCTTGTAGCAAGACAATCAAAATGCATTCCCTGAGCAACATCCTTAGAAATGGAGGGGGCACCCTGTATAGTTTGGTTAGCACCAATAAATTGGTTTGAAATAATTTGTGTGGAAACGAAAAACATTCTCCAGTCAAAATGCCTGAGGTTTCCATAAAATGTGAGAATTCCAGAAGCTAGCTTGAAGTCAGATCGACATTCCAGTCCAGTTCCTTAATGTTTCGGTCATTCTCTCGCTTTTTGTTGATTTCCGCAAAATTGATTGGTTTTGGGATTAGAGCCCACCCCCTGCCGATGTTAAGAGTCTCCCTCAGAGGGGTGAAAGGGCAGGAAACAGAGTAGCCCTTTGTTGGATGATTAAACCCCAACACTATATCACAGATACCAGCAGGAGTCCACTTGACTTAATTTCCCTTTACTTAAGAAACACAAAAAGTGTTAAAAAAACACCACTCTATACTCCAAACTAAACCTACCTTTAAATAAGGGCCCCTCCTATGCGTTTTCTGTACCATAACAAATCTCAGCAGACTATTGGGTCCAGGCCATCCCACAGTTTAACCAAGGCTAAAGCTAAAAAGAGCTAGAGCTAAAAAGTAGTGCACTACCAGGGCAAAACAATAGTGCACTAAAAAGTAATGCAGCACTATATGGTGCAGCACAATATAGTCCTTAGAGTTTAGGGCACCTTTAAGGGTCCTTTGAACAGGGTTTGAGCAGCACGTTACCATCTCTCTCCTCTACTCTAAAGCCCATGGCCCTCAAGGCGGAGTCATCGGCCACCCCGCGACGTTCTAGAGCTGCCACCAGCTCCTGATTCTCCAGGTTGTGTTCTAGAATATTCCGAGTGGCAAAGATGGCCCACTGGCTGATGACTGGTGGAGAAACAACAGTTAAGGATAGCATTACAAATACATTCATGGCACAAAGAGAGTGAGAGTTAGTCTTATTTTTTACTATGGGAGAGGAACAAGAGGAATGTACAAACGAGACGCTCAAAAGCTTTTTTCTACACAAAACTACCCACATTGGTTGGTCTCCTACACATTCACACATACTCCCTTTCAACCACAAATCACAGAAAAGTAACATTAACCCTCACTCTGAATTAGCTACCACCATCCCACTGTACAGGAAACTATCAGTACAGTGAGTGAGTACTGTGTCCATTTTGAATGACAAGGAAGCGACCCAGCCTCCCGCCCCTCTAGTCCTTCCTCTCCACATATGCCCAGTCAGCATCTGTGACCAGGCCATATAGCTGTGGCTGAGACCTGGGCTCAAATAGTATTCTAAATGATTTCAAATACTTTATCTGTGCTTGATTGAGTTTGCCTGGCTGAATGGACCAATAGAATGATCTCAAAACAGCAAAGCCAGCACAGCTACCCACTGGGCACAGACGTCATTTCATCTAGCTTTGGCTTACATTATGTTCAGTTGTCAACTTAAGTGAATTTGACTTGAAATCAACAAAACATTTAATGTCATTGGATTTATATTGACTTTTCAAATCCAATCAGTTTTCACATTGATTTAAAATGTTTGTTTTTGAATTGACTTGGAAACAACGTTGCCTCAAACAGTTTTTCCCCAGTGGGTCTGGCTGTGGCCCACCTGAGAAGAGCAGAGGGAGCTCAACAGTATCCGTCCTTCCTGAGGGGGTCACGGGGAGAGTGGGGCTCAGATGAATAGCTCATCGCCTGGTGAAAAGACAAGCTGACACCGTGCACTGACCGGCAGCTAGTCCCCGGGGGGGTGGACGGAGGCAGACACAAACTAAGCTGCTGTTCTGTCAGTACCAACATCCACCAACAGTATAAACATGATGGATACACGACGCATACTGTATGATAATTCACCAGTGACTTGTATGTAGACATACACTCCCCTACATTTATTTGGACAGTGAAGCTAAAACGTTTAATTTGGCCCTGTACTGCAGCATTTTGGATTTCAGATCAAATATTTTATGAGGCGAAAGTACAGAATGTAACCTATTATTTGAGGGTATTTTCATACATATCTCTTTTACGTTTAGAAATGAATGCACTTTATGCATCTTGTCCCCCCGTTTGACCGTGTCATAAGTATTTGGACAAATTCACTTAGTGCATAAAATGTAGGAATTGGTCCCATATTCCCGAGGACACAATGACTACATCAAGCTTGTGACTCTTCAAACTTGTTGGATGCATTTGCAGTTTGTTTTGGTTGTGTTTTGGATTATGTTGTGCCCAAAATAAATGAATGATAAATAATGTATTCTGTCATTTTGGAGCCACTTTTATTGTGAATAAGAATAGAATATGTTTCTGAACACTTCTACATTAATGTGAAGGCTACCATGATTACAGATTATCATTAATTAATCGTGAATAATGTGTGAAAAACTTAGATGTACAAAGATCATGCCCCCAAAACACGCTAACCTCCCACAATTATTAATAACAGGGGAAGTTAGCATTTTTGGGGGGGTATGAACCTTTGTTCCTCTGTAACTTTCTCTTACTCATCATTATTCACAATTTTTTCAGAACTATCCATGATCAAGGCAGCATCCACATTAATGTAGAATGACATTCATGTGGACTGAAGCGCAGTTCTGGGATTTTCTTCTACTCAAAAATGAAAAGAAAATTAAATGCTGACACCATCTAAAATATAATTTCCATCTCCAGAAATGAGCCTAATAACAGATTGGTAAAAAAATATGTTTAACCTGTCTATATAAAAGGTCCCACAGTTGACAGTGCATGTCAGAATACATCATCCCATCCCTGGCACCATCCCTACAATGAAGTATGGTGGTGGCAGCATCATGCTGTGGGGATGTTTTTTCAGCGGCAGGGACAGGGAGACTAGTCAGGATCGAGGCAAAGATGAACGGAGCAAAGTACAGAGAGATACTTGATAAAAACCTTCACCAGACCTCTCAGAACCTCAGACTGGGGCGAAGGTTCGCTTTCCAACAGGAGAACAACCCTAAGCACACAGCCAAGACAACGCAAGATGTCTCTGAATGTCCCGAAGCGTGGCCCAGCCAGATCCAGGACTTAAACCTGATAGAACAGAGACCTGAAAGTAGCTGTGCAGCAATGCTCCCCATCCAACCTGACAGAGCTTGAGAGGATCTGCAGATAAGAATGGGAGAAACTCCCCAAATACAGGTGTGCCAAGCTTGTAGCATCATACCCAAGACTCAAGGCTGTAATCGCTGCCAAAGGTGCTTCAACAAAGTACTGAGTAAAGGGTCTGAATACTCATGTAAATGTATATATATAAAAAAAAAAATGTAATCAATTTTAGAATAAGGCTATAAAACCTAACAAAATGTGGAAAAAGTCAAGTGGTCTGAATACTTTCTGAAGGCACTGTATATCATCAGATATTAGCAATAAGCATTATCACCTGAAGCCCAACTGATGCAGCATCGTGGCTAGAAATACATAGGCTGAAGCATGGTTTGTCCATCTGCATTTCACCCACTGGTCACACCATCCGGATTATTAAATTATTATTCATAATTATTCATTATTATTCACTCAAAAATAAACGTGGTTTCTATTACAAAGTATGTCATTGCACTTTTAAGTCTCCATTGCCCCTTTAAGAGCTCTGTTGTGCAGTTATACCTAAACCATGCCCAAAACGCCAGGTGTAATATTTTTGCAATGATGCCATGCACAATTTTAGGAGTAGAGAAATAAACGTGGTAGCAATGAAAAGCCGGGATCCCCCTCTTTCTTAACAAAGGCCATTGCATTAAAGAATTGTTGTGCATTGACTGCTTATCAGAATACATGTTTCCCTCCCTATGGCTCTCACAACTTGAATGCGCCTCGAAATGAATATTTATCTGGCATAGAGCACATAACAACCCGATTAGGTAAATAAGCAAACTATTCTACTATGGGGTGGTCTGATTTTGTTTTACAACATTACATGGCAAAAATAGTAACACTGGAAAGTTACATCCTGAGTGATAAAGTACAGGATTTGAATTCCTTTGCCAGCAGCTATAAGTAGGACCTACACTGATCTCAAAAACAACCTCTCCAGAATCAATGGAGAACTTGTGAACCCCTGTGCATCCAACAAGTTTGTAGAGCCATTCGTCATTGCATGCTAGGAATATGGGACCAAATACTAAACTTGACTAGATACATTAAGTGCAATACCCTCAAATAAAAGTTAACATTCTGTACCGTCGACTAATCCCATTTTTTTTTAATGTCAAATCCTAAATGTTGGAGAACAAAGACAAATGTACACATTTTAGCGTCACTGTGTGTCCAAACAAATACGTAGGGAGTGTATACAGTGACACATCTATCATTCACCAACATTGACTTATGACTATAAACACGGTAGATGAACGTACGCATCAGCCACCACAATTACTTACAGGAAGACAAAAAGGATGATACATAAAAGTACAAAGATCATTAGGTTAACATCCATCCACAGTGGCTTATAACATGATAGTTACACGACTAGTATAATTTATTCACCAAAGGGACATTAGATTCTAGACGAATCAAAAGGATACAGGGATTGTTGCTGTCAATACTGCAGTTGTCCATAATGAGAGGAAGACCATCCAGTTTCCTAACCTGGAAGAATACAAAAAAATATAATCAAAACAAACATATTTACAATGCAAAAAACTACTTTCTCATCCAAACACAGTAAAAAACACTAGTCTCACTAATTATTCTGTTTGGCTTGAGTCTATGGATAGGGCCAATTTAAAACAATGCTGAGATGATGATTTTCCTCATGCAAGAAGAAGCTGTTTAAGTGCTGTTTCTCCTTGGTTTATATAGGACAATCTCAATAACTAACCAATATCTATGTCCCTATCAGCCAACATTGAGGTCCCTATCATTAGGAAATCCCTACTACCATGGAAAATAGCCATGTGTGGCTGTGGGTTGGTCTAAAGCTGTCACAACGTGTTGCACTGGTCTCTGTCACCCATCTAATTATATAGGTTAATTTACATACATGCGGTTACTCTGCAAATTCATTGGTAGAGTCATGAATGGCCATAGCAAGAGAGAAAATGCTGAGTAAGCTACTGTAAGTGTGCACTTTTCGTTAACTAAAAATCTCAAATTAGGAACTTAAGCCTATATGTAAAAAAAGACAATCAAATATTATCATATTCAATTATTATTAACCAGCTGGGAGCTGGCGAAGGTTAACTACTATGATTCTCAAGGGCCTTGTAAAGTGGGAGCAAGGTTTTTAAGCCAATGCAAGTGGACACATGCCAGTTTCCCCCCATTCCTCTTATTCTCTATTAAATGTGTCTATATCACAGTCAGTGATAGCTGCCGATAGCTGGGATGGAACAGATAATGAGTAAGGAATGTTTCTCTTTCCTCCATTAATGTAATAATAATACCACCATGAGGAAGCCAATATGGCTCAGTGCCACGATGGACTCAAAAGCACTTATTCTCTCTCTGGTGTGACCCAGGAAGCACAGATACAGCATGAGGAGATTACTGTATGTGCTATTTAACTCAAAATGTGTCTCAAATGACATCACATTCCCTTTAGTGAACTACTTTCGACCAGAGATGATAAGAATAGGAAATGTCATTTTACATTGTCAGACTCCTTGCCTGACCTTTTACACATGCTTTTTGACCCTTGATCTGTCCTTTCCAAGGATTAAACTCCTCTTTTAGACACCGAGAAAGCACCCAAAGGGCTTATTTAAGGGTTCAAAGGGAGTTTGCAAATCCTACTCTCAAAGGATGCGCTCTCAGACGCAACATGTGGAGGGTGAGTAAACTTCAAAGACTAGGATGAAATGCAGTTTATCAATGGTGTTGCATCACAAGAAAGTCAGTCATTTAATCTTCGACCCCCACACCCATGTTTTGTCTACTATCTGCACTATATCTGTGCCAGCTGTATGCCTGTGTGTCAGTACTGTTTGTCTGATGTCTGCTGCTGGTGGCAAAACATATTTCCCTCGTTGGGGATCAACACAGTATATGAATTTGTTTGTTTTGTCGTTCTTTCATACATCCATCCATACCTTGTTCTGGTTGGCAGTGTTTCCGTGACAGAGGTTTCCTATGAGACGGATGAGATGTGCCTTGAAGCTGACAGAGGGAGAGGATGAGCAGTCTCCTCCCTGAGCCAAGGAGAAGTTCTGAGCTGCAGTGAATACATTCTTACTGGTCTTCCCCAGAACATGGACCTGCTGCAGGAGATCTGTAAGAGGAGAAAGAGAGATGAATAGGAGAACAACACACATTTTACACACAAAGGGATACAGTACCAGAATATCAATTAAATCAGTCACATTTACTTATAAAGCCCTTTTTACATCAGAAGTCGGACAAAGCGTCCAGGGCCCAGGAAAAGACAAAATAACAATCAGTGAACATAAAGGCAAAATGATCAATTGGACAGAGAAATCTGTTCTACAGAAGAGGTGAGAGGTATTCCCCTGCCTCAGGTGTAGTATCAGAGTCCTGCTGATGATAAATGCAATTATTAAGATGTGACTGCTGTTTCAATTTAACAGCGTCTCTCTCAACAGAAGGGCATGAACCTGCTGGTACTTTAAATGTCATAGTTCCGTTCTAACACAGTAGAACCATATTATGTCACTGGATTTGTAGTGATAGTGTAAACTCTAAACTGTGGGCCACCTTTGTCATGGACATTTGAGACAGTGGGACATGCTGGTGGTTTTTACCAAAAAAAACAGCCATTTATCAGGGCTCTAATGTCAAAAGACTAAGCATCATAGGTAAAAGGTTTTGTAAACTTCCAGTTCAATAGACCTTGGTGTACTTATTTATTTACCAACGGTAGACTTGAGAAGGTCAGGATGGTTCTGCAGGAACATGAACTGTTTGTGATCAGAGGTCATCTCACAGAGAACATCTAACAGGCTGATCACAGTCAGGGCCTCCTTCAAAATACAACACAAATCAATCAACCAATAAAAAAAGGCAATCTAAAATGTCACAGAAACAGCAATAGCAGAAACAGTCAGGTACCCAGGCTATGGAACAGGTCATTTATACAACCAATCGGATCATTGATACCTCATTGTCTGATTCGGAGGCGAGTGTGAGCACGGCCCCACATCGCTCCTGGAAGCAGGATGCCAGGAAGGTAGCTACGGTGGGGGGGATCCCACAATCCTCAGAGTCCTCCTCTCCCAACTGAGCAGAGATCAGCTCCAGCAACGTCACCCTGCAGCTCCATCAATATTTATGTAATTAATTGGATTTATGTACAGTCGTGGCCAAAATTTGAGAATGACACAAATATTAATTTTCACAAAGTCTGCAGGTTCGGTGTCTTTAGATATTTTAGTCAGATGTTACTATGGAATACTGAAGTATAATTACAAGCATTTCATAAGTGTCAAAGGCTTTTATTGACAATTACATGAAGTTGATGCAACGAGTCAATATTTGCAGTGTTGACCCTTCTTTTTCAAGACCTCTGCAATCCGCCCTGGCATGCTGTCAATTAACTTCTGGGCCACATCCTAACTGATGGCAGCCCATTCTTGCATAATCAATGCTTGGAGTTTGTCAGATTTGTGGGGTTTTGTTTGTCCACCCGCCTCTTGAGGATTGACCACAAGTTCTCAATGGGATTAAGGTCTGGGGAGTTTCCTGGCCATGGACCCAAAATATCAATGTTTTGTTCCCAAAGCAACTTAGTTATCACTTTTGCCTTATGGCAAGGTGCTCCATCGTGCTGGAAAAGGCATTGTTCGTCACCAAACTGTTCCTAGATGGTTGGGAGAAGTTGATCTCAGGGGATGTGTTGGTACCATTCTTTATTCTTGGCTGTGTTCAAGGGGAAAAATTGTGAGTGACCCACTCCCTTGGCTGAGAAGCAACCCCACACATGAATGGCCTCAGGATGCTTTACTGTTGGCATGACACAGGACTGATGGTAGTGCTCACCTTGTCTTCTCTGGAAAAGCTTTTTTCCAGATGCCCCAAACAATTGGAAAGGGGATTCATCAGAGAAAATTACTTCACCCCAGTCCTCAGCAGTCCAATCTTTGTACCTTTTGCAGAATATCAGTCTGTCCCTGATGCTTTTCCTGGAGAGAAGTGGCTTCTTTGCTGCCCTTCTTGACACCAGGCCATCCACCTAAAGTCTTCGCATCACTGTGCGTGCAGATGCACTCACACCTGCCTGCTGCCATTCCTGAGCAAGCTCTGTACTGGTGGTGCCCCGATCCTGCAGCTGAATCAACTTTAGGAGACGGTCCTGGCGCTTGCTGGACTTTCTTGGGCACCCTGAAGCCTTCTTCACAACAACTGAACTGCTCTCCTTGATGTTCTTGATGACCCAATAAATGTTTGATTTAGGTGCAATCTTACTGGTACAAGCACTGCTTGTGAAGCCCTTTTTGTGCAAAGCAATGATGACGGCACATGTTTCCTTGCAGGTAACCATGGTTCAGAGGAAGAACAATGATTCCAAGCACCACCCTCCTTTTGAAGCTTCCAGTCTGTTATTTGAACTCAATCAGCATGACAGGGTTGTCCACGTCAACACTCACACCTGTGTTAATGAGAAAAATCACTGACATGATGTCAGCTGGTCCTTTTGTGGCAGGGCTGAAATGCAGTGGAAAGGTTTTTTGGGGATTCAGCTCATTTGCATGGCAAAGACGGACTTAATTGCAATTCATCTGATCACTCTTCATAACATTCTGGAGTATATGCAAATTTTCATCATACAAACTGAGGCTGCAGACTTTGTGAAAATTAACATTTGTGTCATTCTCAACTTATGGCCACGACTGTACAGTAGAGCTTTTCTAGAAGATCAATGTAAGGAGGAAACTCATGTCAATCACACATTTGGGACCATCAAAAGGAGAAAGAATTGCTCACTTTGGGTGTAGATATAATAGTTTCTAAGTATTTGTGAGAGTAGTTAGATTCTTTAATTGGATGAACTAGATGGAGTTACCTCTCCTGATGGCTCATCCCTGCATACATGTTCTTAACGAGCACTGAGGACTTGAGGAAGTGCTGGGTAGCAATCAAAACCCTGTCAAAAATATGTACCATACATGTTTATATACTGTGTGTACATCTAACACACACAGCAAACCCCATCTCCCACACCCAACCACACCCCTCAGCGGGTACCTACGTCCAGTCCAGTTCTGACTGAGTCCTACACAGCTCCATGACCTTCAGGGCCAGGTGGATGTTCCCTGGATGAGCCAGTTGCTCCACCTTGTGTTCATCTAGACAGGTGTGGAGCACCATGGAGGAGTAGCCCACTGCCCTTTCATCATCCACACACAGCAGGGCCCTGTGATCAAAGACAACACAGACTTGACTTATCACTCACACCTATAAGATCCCTGCAAACACCGACAACACAGACAGGTGTGGAGCACCATGAAGGAATAGGCCAATGCCCACTCATCATCCACACTCAGAAAGGCCCTGCAAACACCGCCAACATAGAAATCAAACTGGATGACCTTCAGAGATAGATGGGATGGGTTGAGGGTAATTGAAGGATGGGATTAAAAACAAACAGAAAAGATAACTACTGCAAAATACTTTGTGTCTGTAAATTGTATATTGTATGTATAAACTGGAAGCCTAACTATTGTTGTCCATTAGTGTACTCCAATTAGGGGAAGGGTTTCAGGGTTAGAGGAAGATAATAAAGGAATACAATTGTTTGTAAAAACAAATAAAAACAGTCAACACATCAATAACTTCGATACAGTCCGGTACGATTCGCTGACACTATGCTTTCATGCATAAAACACGTAGATTGCTGTTTGTAGGCCTAAAGGATCAATAAAGGTGAAGTCCTAATGTGAATTGTGAAAACCATGTAAGGCTCAAGCTTAATTCTTTCACGTTAATTTCCCATACATGATTTGCAAATAAGGTCGAGGCCTTGAGAGGTGAAACTGATGTAGGGCCCCAAGTACTTACAAGAGAAGATCTGGAAAGATGAGCGTCCAAATGTCATCTTTGCAGAACTGGTTATCAACAGCAAGGTTTCCAATGAACTGTACCCCACATCGAAGTGCTAGATCAACGATAAAGTGCAGAGAACAACAGTCAGACATGTATAAGAAGACCATTAAGAGAGATGTTAAGACATATTTAAAATCCTATCAAATTTGAACAGTTATTACACAATATGCTACAATTGTTTTACAAGCAAGCACACAACTGCAAATATCAGGCAATTACACATATTCTCTTCAGCCATAGGAGGGACAATAAAACAAACAATCACCTTCAGTGACGTAGTCAGTGTTCTCAGACTTCAGTTTCTGAAGCATGCCTAGGATTCTGACTGACAGGTCAATAGCACCAAGTGACCTGGATAACAAGGTAGGTTTGCTTATGTTTTAACCAAACCACACACACAACCGGACAGAGAGGGAACACTTCATAACAGGGAAACTGTTAGATAGAACACCCCCAGGATTTTGAAGTGTAAATTCCTGTGAAAACAAAACTACAGACGTGGATGTGCTTGGTAATGTTATTAACTCTTCCTTGACTGGCGTGTGTGAGATTGGATTAGAGTGTCTGGTAAATTAACTAAAATGTAGCTCCAATGTAAAACATTTGTGTGCATGCTCTTGTGTGTGTCAAGGAAACTGGATTCAATACTGACTGCAGCCCACCTCATTAGGGACTGGTTGCGTGCACACTGGACACAGCCATTCCTCTGGGCTCTGAAGCATGCTGCAGTCAACTGCAGGATCAGCTCTTCAACCTCTCCACCTGCAGCCTGGATCTCCTCTGATAGCTTTGACAGGATCTTCATTAGGCTCCTGAAGGCTTCTTCCTCACTGCGGTCTCTGTGAGCACACACACACACTTGACTTGGGTGTAGATTTTAAAATTGTCAAGTGAAAACTGAACACAGAAGACTTGAGAATAATGGATAATACAGAAAACGAGCAAAGTTTCATTTATACAGACAAATTCAGGACATGGGTAGTAACATGATGGCTAGTTGCTACTCCTGAGTTTGCCTCGGACTGTTAAACTGAGGACGTTTGCTAGCTAGTTAGTTAGCCACATTTAGCTACATAACTCTTCCCTTTGCGCACCTGTAATCCTGAATTCGTAACGCATTTGTCAGTGATTGTAAAACAGGTAAATGTTTTTCACGGAACTTCTCAGCGAGAATTTCATTCAATAATGTTGGAAAATCCATCCTAATCCATGATTCCAAAGCGGGTTCCGCCATTTTAGTTTGTATCGCTCTCCAGTGTGGGTGGGACTTCCGTGTTACATTTTGTTGTTTGATACGATAAAACCAGGAAAGAGGCGGCGCTAGAAGGATATTTCACATCAATACCCATGTAAACCTTCTAATTGCGATGACATTGGCAGCTTAAATGATTGGATAGGTTTTAGTTTTTTTCACATTAGAAATAGACATAGGTAACATTAGCTATATGTACATAAAAGCAAAGCACATGCTACAGATTATTGTGATAATGCCATAAATTGACCACAGCTAGCACATAATGTTCTGAGAAAGCATGTTTCTTACAGCTTGGCGAGAGCGTGGTTGTCCTATACTAATAACAATTAGAATATATTTATTTTATATAGCTCTTTTTATACAGAATCTCAACGTCGCTTTTAAAAAAAACTAAGAAAAACAAAGACACAAAAATTCCCCTTTATAATAAAACATTGCATGCATCTATAAACACATTTGCACATGGGGATTTTTTTTGGGGGGGGAGGCAGAGACTGGAAAAACATTAGCCTTTTACAAACTCATTTAATGCAATTTTATATCATTTACATGATAAGACATTTGCATTATATTGTTTAATACCACACAAATTACCAAAATGAGTGGCTACTCTGACAGTGCCAAACTGAGCAAAAAAAAACGACCTGGTCTTGAATGCAAACAATAGCCCAGTTCAAGACAGATTGGCCAAAATTGGAAAAAAATATATAGGCTATAGCAGGCTACTAAATAAACTTTCCAGTGGCACTACCTCACCCAATGTTGAGAGGAAGTTTAGGCTCATCACCGTTGATGGCTACTATTATTTGACCATGCTGGTCATTTATGAACATTTGAACATCTTGCATAATCTGCATACCTCTTATTCTACCTTTGAACAACACAGATTGTCTTCCTGAGTACCATCGCACCTGCCAACCCAGCTTCCTTCTCAATATCTGCTGATGTCTTCTTTGACATCCTGGCCGATGACAACCAGTTCTCTTTCGATGTTGTAAAGCGCTCTCAAAATGACATGATTATGGGTGAGTAGAGAGGGAGTCAAGTGCTACGCAGTCATTCAAAACAGAGAGAGAATGTTGAAGAACATGTGAAGAACAAGTTCAGTGAGTAAGAATACTCTTATGCTAGTTTCAGCCCTAATTTCTCTTTGGCAATATCCAAGCAAGCTGGAATATCACCAGGGTTCCACTGAGAGAAATAGACTGGACAGGAACATAAACACAAGGAATTTCTGCTCCCTTACAATCACATATTAATTTAAACAAGCCTCCCCAAATTCCTCTGGTTTTCAGATAGGCTAATACTTAGTTGTGTGTCCCTCCTGGTTGCATCTGATCTTAGCGGATAATACAAGAAGACAAAACCCAGATGTGAGGAGATTCAGCCAGAATACAAATTGAAGTATTCCAATGGGCCCCTTTTGCATGTTTAAGTTGAGAGTCCCTATACTTCTGACAAAGTATCAATAGACCATTAGTAACATGTCAACTGTATATTCTATTGATAGTGTATTGAGCAGTACTGTACATGAGTATAGCGGCTCTCAAAATAATGTTACCTAAATGTGTAACCAGAGTTATTCTCCTATCCAGGTTAAAGTTGCTGTCTTTGTGTGATCATCAGGTGTTGTTCGGCAGGTGAAGCCCATCACTGGCCCTCTGAATGTCATCCTGGAGTTGGCAATGAACTACGTTAAGACATCATCTCTCACTGGAATATTGTTCTTGTCCACATCTTCTTCTCAGAGTTTTGATAAATGAGAAACAAACAGGAAATGAATAATATACGTGTGCCACTGTGATGAAATGTTAACCTGTGGAATTGTATAACGTTCTATGACTTCTAGAGATTTGTGTAAATACCAGAATGTGAGAAATTCATTTTGAACACCATAATGTTAGAACACCATCTATTAGCTCATCAAAAAGGAAGGAGGACCAAGGCACTCTTCATATAATTAATTAAAATGCCTTTATTTGTAAACATTCCATACAAACAAAGGCATTTTAATTAATTATATGAAGAGTGACTTGGTCCTCCTTCCTTTTTGATGACCAATTTACCCCTTTTACCAAAGAGCACCTTCTGTCTACCAAAATCTACTTTTGTGTACCCTAGCAGCACTTTCTTTTTTACTATATTAGCTGCTCAGGACTTGGGCTAAGGAGGTTTAGTCTAATTATGTCCATCCCATTATTAACTGACTTTTACCAGTGCTTCTCTACCCAAGGCCAGAGTCAACACAGAATAACCACGGACTGGAAAATCAACAGACCCAAAATACTCTGCCACACACATGAAAATTCAAAGAACATGGTTTCCCTTTGTTGTTGCAGCTGAAGCACTTGTCCC
Source organism: Salvelinus fontinalis (assembly GCF_029448725.1). NCBI lineage: Eukaryota > Metazoa > Chordata > Actinopteri > Salmoniformes > Salmonidae > Salvelinus > Salvelinus fontinalis. The sequence continues at coordinate 22,125,120 of NC_074703.1, read as the reverse complement.
ACAACTTGTCTAGGGAATAAAGATAAATTGATCCCCTAGTACTACTAGCCCTTTGAAAGTATCAGTGTTTGATGTGGATGGGTGGCAGATGTCTGAGAGAAGTGGGATCAGACTTCTTATGTCAGGCAAATTGGAGTTACCTTCCAGATAGCACATTTGGTTACTTGGAAGAAATACATGTCCTGAAAGATGGAAGGCGAGATCAGGTGGGACAATTCTAGACAATGAGAGGGAAAATACTCCTGTAGGCACAACTCCGATATAAATATGTTTTTTTCAATTTGGCAAAAATGCTTAAAATCAGTCATCACTAGTTACCACAGCCACAAAGTCAGAATTCCAAAACAGCTATAAGCTATCAATGAATGAAAAAAATGTTTGCGTTAGGGTTAGGTTTAAAGTCAGATTTATGGTTTAGCCATAATTATGATTTTGTGTCTGTGGTAACTAGGGACTTACAGTGAGAGGACAAAACATTAAGAACACCTTCCTTGAGTTGCACCCCCTTTACCCTCAGAACAGCCTCAAATAATTGGGGCATGGACTCTACAAGATGTCTAAAGCGTTCCACAGGGATGCTGGCCCATGATGACTCAAATGCTTCCCACAGTTGTGTCAAGTTGACTGAATGTCTTTTAGGTGGTGGACAATTATTGATACATACGGGAAACTTTTGAGTGTGAAAAATCCAGCAGCATTGGCACCTTCTCCCATACCCTGTTCAAAGGCACTTAAATCTTTTGTCTTGTACCCACTGTGACTATTTAAATCTACCCTAACCAGAAACCGTGGATAGATGGTAGCATTCGTACAAAATTGAAAGCACGAACCACCGCATTTAACCATGGCAAGGTGACGGGGAATTTTTTGAATTTTTTTATTTCACCTTTATTTAACAAGGTAGGCTAGTTGAGAACAAGTTCTCATTTACAACAGCGCCGTGGCCAAGATAAAGCAAAGTAGTTCGACACATACAACAACACAGAGTTACACATGGAATAAACAAACATACAGTCAATAATACAGTAGAAAAAATAAAAATCTATATACAGTGAGTGCAAATGAGGTAAGATAAGGGAGGTAAGGCAATAAATAGGCCATGGTGGCTAAGTAATTACAATTAGACTGTCACGCCCTGGCCTTAGTATTATTTGTTTTATTTATTATTTTAGTTAGGTCAGGGTGTGACATGGGGTATGTGTGTATTTTGGGGTATTATATGGTAGAGGGGGTGTTTGTTGTAGTTTATGGTTTTGTGTTGAGTGTATGTGTCTAGCTGTGTCTATGTTGGGTGTAGTTCTAGGAAAGTCTATGGTGGCCGGAATGGGTTCTCAATTAGAGACAGCTGATTTCGGTTGTCTCTAATTGGGAGCCATATTTAAGGCTGCCATAGGCTTTAGCTGTTTGTGGGTCATTGTTTGTGTATATGTATAGTTCAACGTAAGTAGTTTGTGTGTGCACTTACGTTTGAAGTTTTCACGATCGTTTGTTGTTTTTCGTTAGTGTTGTAATAGTGTGTCGTGTTCATCTTCGTCGTTATTAAAAAAGATGTATCCAAATCATGTTGCGCCTTGGTCCTCTCGTTCATGTCAACACGATCGTGACAGAATGACCCACCAATATCGGATCAAGCAACATGACCAGCGGCAACAGGATCAAGGCATTAAGGATTCATGGACATGGGAGGAGATTTTAGATGGTAACGGACCTTGGGCGCAACCGGGAGAATATCGCCTCCCTCGTGAAGAGCTGGAGGCAGCGAAAGCCGAGAGGAGGCGATATGAGGAGGCAGCACGGAGACAAGGCTGGAGACCCGCGAGTACTACCCAAAAATTTCTTGGGGGGTGGCTAAGAGGTAGTGGGCCGAGGGCAGGTAGGAGACCTGCGCCCACTTCCCAGGCTAACCGTGGAGAGCGGGAGTACGGGCGGACACCGTGTTACGCAGTAGAGCACACGGTGTCTCCTGTACGTGTTCATAGCCCGGTGCGGGTTATTCCACTTTCCCGCACTGGTAGGGCTAGATTGGGCATTGAGCCAGGTGCCATGATACCGGCTCAACGCGTCTGGTCTCCAGTGCGTCTCCTCGGGCCGGTATACATGGCACCAGCCTTACGCATGGTGTCCCCGGTTCGCCTACATAGCCCGGTGCGGGTTATTCCACCTTCCCGCACTGGTCGGGCGACGGGGAGCATTCAACCAGGTAAGGTTGGGCAGGCTCGATGTTCAAGGGAACCAGTACGCCTGCACGGTCCGGTATTTCCGGCGCCACCTTCCCGCCCCAGTTCAGTTCCACCAGTGCCTACACCACGTAACAGGCTTCCAGTGTGTCTCCAGAGCCCTGTTCCTCCTCCACGCACTCGTCCTATGGTTCGTGTCTCCAGCCCGGTACCACCAATTCCGGCACCACGCACTAAGCCTCTTGTGCGTCTCCAGAGTCCTGTGCATCCTGTTGCTGCTCCCCGCATTAGCCCTGAGATGCGTGTCCCCAGTCCGGTACCACCAGTTCCGGCCCCACGCACTAGGCCTAATGTGCGTCCCCAGGGTCCAGTATGCCCTGTTCCTTCTCCCCGCACTAGCCTGAAAGTGCGTGCCTTTAGCCCGGTGCCTCCAGTTCCGGCACCACGCACCAGGCCTACAGTGCGCCTCATCCGGCCAGAGCCATCCGTCTCCCCAGCGCCGTCTGAGCCATCCGTCTCCCCAGCGCCGTCTGAGCCATCCGTCTCCCCAGCGCCATCTGAGCCATCCGTCTGCCCAGCGCCGTCTGAGCCATCCGTCTGTCCAGAGCCATTAGAGCCGCCCGTCTGTCCCGAGCCATTAGTCAGTCAGGAGCCGCTAGAGCCATTCGTCAGTCAGGATCTGCCAGAGCCGCCAACCAGACAGGATCTGCCAGAGCCGCCAACCAGACAGGATCTGCCAGAGCCGCCAACCAGACATGATCTGCCAGAGCCGCCAACCAGACAGGATCTGCCAGAGCCGTCAGCCAGCCATGAGCGTCCGGATCCGTCAGCTAGCCATGAGCAGCCAGATCTGTCAGCCAGCCATGAGCCGTCCAACCAGGATCCGCCGGAGCCGTCATCCAGCCAGGATCTGCCCATTATCCTGGTGCTGCCCCTTATCCTGGTGCTGCCCCTTATCCTGGTGCTGCCCCTTATCCTGGTGCTGCCCCTTATCCCGGTGCTGGCCCTTATCCCGGTGCTGGCCCTTATCCCGGTGCTGCCCCTTATCCCGGTGCTGCCCCTTATGACTATGGTGGGGTGGGGACCACGACCAGTGCCGGAGCCGCCGCCGTGGAAGGAAGCCCACCCAGACCCTCCCCTAGACTATGTGTTGGTGCGTCCGGAGTTCGCGCCTTAAGGGGGGGGTTATGTCACGCCCTGGCCTTAGTATTATTTGTTTTATTTATTATTTTAGTTAGGTCAGGGTGTGACATGGGGTATGTGTGTATTTTGGGGTATTATATGGTAGAGGGGGTGTTTGTTGTAGTTTATGGTTTTGTGTTGAGTGTATGTGTCTAGCTGTGTCTATGTTGGGTGTAGTTCTAGGAAAGTCTATGGTGGCCGGAATGGGTTCTCAATTAGAGACAGCTGATTTCGGTTGTCTCTAATTGGGAGCCATATTTAAGGCTGCCATAGGCTTTAGCTGTTTGTGGGTCATTGTTTGTGTATATGTATAGTTCAACGTAAGTAGTTTGTGTGTGCACTTACGTTTGAAGTTTTCACGATCGTTTGTTGTTTTTCGTTAGTGTTGTAATAGTGTGTCGTGTTCATCTTCGTCGTTATTAAAAAAGATGTATCCAAATCATGTTGCGCCTTGGTCCTCTCGTTCATGTCAACACGATCGTGACATAAACACTGGAATGGTAGATGTGCAGAAGATTAATGTGCAAGTAGAGATACTGGGGTGCAAAGGAGCAAGATAAATAAATAAATACAGTATGGGGATGAGGTAGTTGGATGGGCTGTTTACAGGTGCAGTGATCTGTGAGCTGCTCTGACAGCTGGTGCTTAAAGCTAGTGAGGGAGATATGGGTCTCCAGCTCCAGTGATTTTTGCAGTTCATTCCAGTCATTGGCAGCAGAGAACTGGAAGAAAAGGCGGCCAAAGGAGGAATTGGCTTTGGGGGTGACCAGTGAGATATACCTGCTGGAGTGCGTGCTACGGGTGGGTGTTGCTATGGTGACCAGTGAGCTGAGATAAGGCAGTGCTTTACCTAGCAGAGACTTGTAGATGACCTGGAGCCAGTGGGTTTGGCGACGAGTATGAAGCGACGGCCAGAATATGGCAGAATACAAACAGAGTAGTCATTCCCTCCACAAGGCAAAACAGGCAAAACGTCAACATCGAGACAAAGTGGTGTCGCAGTTCAACGGCTCAGACACGAGACGTACTGTATGTGACAGAGTCTACAGACAATCATGGACTACAAAAGGAAAACCAGCCACGTCGCGGACACAGGTGACAAGCTAAACACGTTCTTTGCCCGCTTTGAGGATAACACAGTGCAACCGACGCGGCCAGCTACCAAGGACTTTGGGCTCTCCTTCTCCGTGGCCGACCCCTCGCAAGGCTGCCGGCCCAGACGGCATCCCTAGCCGCGTCCTCAGAGCACACGCAGACCAGCTGGCTGGTGTGTTTATGGAGATATTCAATCTCTCCCGATCTCAGTCTGCCGTCCCCACATGCTTCAAGATGGCCACCATTGTTCCTGTACCCAAGAATGCAAAGATAACTGAACTAAATGACTATTGCCCCGTAGCACTCACTTCTGTCATCAAGAAGTGCTTTGAGAGACTAGTCAAGGATCATATCATCTCCACCTTACCTGACACCCTAGACACACTTCAATTTGCTTACCGCCCCAATAGGTCCACAGACGATGCAATCGCCATCACACTGCACACTGCCCTATCCCATCTGGACAAGATGAATACCTACTGTGTTTCAGAATGCTGTTCATTGTTATAGCTCAGCATTCCACACCATAGTACCTTCCAAGCTCATCATTAAGAACGAGGCCCTGGGTCTAGACTCCGCCCTGTTCAATTGGGTCCTGGACTTCCTGATGGACCATCCCAGATGGTGAAGGTAGGAAACAACATTTCCACTACACTGATCGTCAACACTGGGGCCCCACAAGGGTGCGTGCTCAGCCCCCTCCTGTACTCCCTGTTCAACTGTGACTGTGACATCATGCACGCCTCCAACTCAAATCATCAAGTTTGCAGACGACACAACAGTAGTGATAACCAACAACAACGAGACAGCTTACAGGGAGGAGGTGAGGACTCTGGGAGTGTGGTGTCAGGAAAACAACCTCTCACTCAACTTCAACAAAACAAAGCGTACATATCACTGACAAACTGAAATGGTCCATCCACACAGACAGTGTGGTGAAGAAGGCGCAATAGCGCCTCTTCAACCTCAGGAGGCTGAAGAAATTTGGCTTGTCACCTAAAACCCTCACAAACTTTTACAGATGCACAATCAAGAGCATCCTGTCGGGCTGTATCACCGCCTGGTACGGCAACTGCACCACCCACAACCGCAGGGCTCTCAAGAGGGTGTTTCCGTCTGCACAACGCATCAACGGGGGCAAACCACCTGCCTTCCAGGACTCCTACAGTACCCGATGTCACAGGAAGGTCAAAAAGATCCTCAAGGACAACAACCACCTGAGCCACTGCCTGTTCACCCCGCATTCATCCAGAAGGTGAGGTCAGTACAGGTGCATCAAAGCTGGGGCCGAGAGACTGAAAAACAGCTTCTATCTCAAGGCCATCAGACTGTTAAATAGCCATCACTAGCACAGAGACTGGTGCCTACATTCAGACTTGAAATCATTGTCCACTTTAATAAATGGAGCACTAGTCACTTTAATAATGTCACTTTAATAATGTTTACATATCTTGCATTACTCATTGCATATGTACGCTACCGTTCAAAAGCTTGGGGTCACTTAGAAATGTCCTTGTTTTTGAAAGAATAGCACATCAAATTGATCAGAAATACAGTGTAGACGTTGTTAGTGTTGTAAATGACTATTGTAGCCGGAAACGGCAGATTTTTTATGGAATATCTACATAGGCGTACAGAGGTCCATTATCAGCAACCATCACTCCTGTGTTCCAATGGCCCGTTGTGTTTGCTAATCCAAGTTTATAATTTTAAATGGCTAATTGATCATTAGAAACCCCTTTTGCAATTATGTTAAACAGTGCTGAAAACTGTGGTGTTGATTAAAGAAGCAATAAAACTGGCCTTCTCTAGACTAGTTGAGTATCTGGAGCATCAGCATTTGTGGGTTTGATTACAAGCTCAAAATGTCCAGAAACAAAGACCTTTCTTCTGAAACTCGTCAGTCTATTCTTATTCTAAGAATTGAAGGCTATTACATGTGATAAATTGCTAAGACACTGAATATCTCATACAACGCTGTGTACGACTCCCTTCACAGAACAGCGCTAACCAGAATAGAAAGAGGAGTGGGAGGCCCCAGTGCACAACTGAGCAAGAGGAAAAGTACATTAGGGTGTCTAGTTTAAGAAACAGACACCTCACAAGTCCTCAACTGGCAGCTTCATTAAATAGTACCTGCAAAACACCAGTCTCAACGTCGCCAGTAAAGAGGCGACTCCAGGATGCTGGCCTTATTTTAATGGACAATAAAGTGACCCCAAACTTTTGAACGGTAGTTTATATACTGTACTCTATACTATCTATTGCATCTCAGCCTATCCCGCGCTGAAATTGCCAATCCATATATTTATATACTGTATATTGTTATTCAAAATTAAATTAAATGTTATTGGTCAAATCCATATGGTTAGCAGATGTTAATGCGAGTGTAGCGAAATGCTTGTGCTTCTAGTTCCGACAATGCAGTAATATCTAACAAGTAATCTAACAATTCCACAACAACTACCTAATACACACAAATCTAAGTAAAGGGATGGAATAGGAATATGTACATATGGATGAGCGATGACCGAGCAGCATATGCAAGATGCAATAGATGGTATAGAATACAGTATATACATATGAGATGAGTAATGCAACATATTGTGGCAGAAGGCAGAGAGAGGTGAGGGGAGTGGTAATTGAAGAGAGATATCTTGCAGGTCTATGGCTCCACCCCCAAGCCTTATATGGACTTCCTGCCCCAACAAAGCAAGACTTCGTTAAGCCAGGGAATGCTTGGGGATAAAAGATGAAGCAGCCTGCACAAAGGTGCAGAGGAGGTGAGAGAAATGAGAGCAAAATCTGTTGTGACCTGGACTGGCGGACTATCTCCCTTGGGTACTCAGCCAATCCGGTCTGGTACACGAGTGTGAGGATTACCCCTGAAAAACAGAACGGACAACGTGAACGACTTGTGGACTGATGTGATTGGTGAATTCCCCCTTCTTTCCCCGTGTACAAAAACCCCTAATAAACGAATCACTTGCATTCTATTTGTACTACTGGTGCCTGTTTTGTTACTGAACTTGGTCACGTGGAAACCCCACACCCTTGAGCCTGCTACAATATGTAAACATTATTAAAGTGGCATGATTTCAAGTCTGAATATAGGCAGCAGCCTCTGTGCTAGTGATGGCTGTTTAACAGTCTGGCCTCGAGATAGAATTTGTTTTTCAGTCTCTTGGTCCCAGCTTTAATGCACCTGTACTGACCTCTCCTTCTGGATGGTAGCGGGGAGAACAGGCAGTGGCTCGGGTGTTTGATGTCTTTGTTGAACTTCTTGGCCTTCCTGTGACATTGGGTGCTGTATGGGGGCTGGAGGGCAGGCGGTTTGCCCCCGGTGATGCGTTGTGCAGACTGCACCACCCTCTGGAGAGCCCTGCGGTTGTGGGCGGTGCAGTTGCCGTACCAGGCGGAGATACAGCCTGACAGGATGCTCTCAATTGTGCATTTGTAAAAGTTTGTGTATTTCAGTTGACAAGCCAAATTTCTTCAGCCTCCTGAGGTTGAAGAGGCATTGTTGCGCCTTCTTCACCACACTGTCTGGGTGGGTGGACCATTTCAGTTTGTCCGTGATGTGGATAGGGGGGTGCTCCCTCTGCTGTTTCCTGAAGTCCACGATCATCTCCTTTGTTTTGTTGACGTTGAGTGAGAGGTTGTTTTTCTGACACCACACTCCGAATGCCCTCACCTCCTCCCTGTGGGCTGTCTCGTTGTTGTTGGTAATCAAGCCCACTACTGTTGTGTCGTCTGCAAACTTGATGATTTGAGTTGGAGGCCTGCATGGCCACGCAGTCATGGGTAAACAGGGAGTACAGGAGGGGGCTGAGCACGCACCCTTGTGGGGCCCCAGTGTTGAGGATCTGTGAAGTGGAGGTATTTGTTGCGAAATTGTTAGATATTACTTGTTAGATATTGCTGCACTGTTGGAAATAGAAGCACAAGCATTTCACTACACTCGCAATAACATCTGCTAAACACGTGTATGTGACCAATACAATTTGATTTGATTTGATTCCCCCTGAATGGCACACATATACAATCCATGTCTCAAGGCTTTAAAATCCTTCTTTAACCTGTCACCTCCCCTTCATCTACAACTGAATGAAGTGGATTTAACAGGTGATATCAGTAAGGGATCATACAGTAGCTTTCACCTGGATTCACCTGGTCAGTCAATGTCATGGAAAGAGCAGGTGTGCCTAATGTTTTGTACCCTCAGTGTCTATTGGTGCATTCGTAACAACCTAACCTAACGTAGCAGGCATAAAAAGACGCCTGAGCGGAGTTCCAACATTTGTGTAGGCTATTAAATGCCTGATTTCTCTGCTGTACTACATCATTCGTATGGTGTATACCTCCACTCAGGTGCATCCAATTTCATTTGATCATCCTTGAGATGTCACCACAACTAGATTGGAGTCCACCTATGGCCAATTCGATTTAGAAAGAAACACACCTGTCTATATAAGGTCCCACAGTTGATAGTGCATGTTAGAGCAGATACTATACCAGGAAGTCCAAGGAACGGTCCGTAGAGCTCTGAGATCGAATTGTGATGAGGCATATATCTGGGGAAGGGTATAAAACAATTTCTAGAGTGTCGAAAGTTTCCAAAAGCACAGTGGTCTCCTTCACTGGAAAATTGAGAACATATGGAAGTACCCAGACTCTGTCTAGAGCTGGCTATCCGACCAAACTGAGCAACCGGGCAAGGAGGACCTTGATCAGGAAGATGACCAAGAACCCAATGACCACTCTGACAGAATTACAGAGTTCCTTGGCTGAGATGGGCGAACTTGCCAGAAGGACAACAGACTTGACAGCACTTCACTAACCTGGGCTTTATGGGACAGTTTCTCAGAAGCCACTCCTGAGGAAAAGGCACATGACAGCACGCCTGGAGTTTGCAAAAAGGCACATGAAAGAATCTGAGATCATAAGGCAAAAGATGATGTGGTCTGATGAGACAAAAATTGAACTTTTTGGCCTAAATGAAATGCGCTGTCTGGAGAAAACAAGGCACAGCTCATCACCCATCTAACACCATCCCTACCGTAAACCGTGGTTGTGGCATCTTCATGCTATGGGCATACTTTTCAGCGGAAGGAACTGGGAGACTGGTAATGATCGAGGGAACAATGAATGGAGCCAACTACAGGCAAATCCTTGATGAGAACCTTCCCCACCGTTCTCCACGGGATATCAAGTATCCCAGGCTAAATAGGTAATGTCTCCACTATATCCCACTACCACTATAGAGGAAAAAGAGCATTAAAGGGTTGAGAGAGGCAGAAGAGGAACGTTTCACCAATCCAGACATAGTAGTCCCAGACTGGATCATAGATCCTGGAAACTATAGAAAGGTGTGCCCGGTTCGTACTCATGCAGTTGCGATGACTTAGTATACCAGGCAGAGTCGCCCAGAAGGAGGGAACCCCATACTGCCAGATGGCCAAACTACACACGAATCCAAATTCAACACCAACACCAGCCGCTGAGTATTGGTCAAATCCACCGGCACAGGTTTCATAAATTCACAAATAGTGATTAAATATTCACTTACTTTTTGAAAATCTTCCTCTGATTTGTCATCCAAAGGTTCCCAGATATGACATGTAGTGTTGTTTTGTTATATAAAATCCTTCTTTATATCCCAAAAAGTCTGTTTAGTTGGCACGATCGATTTGAGTAATCCACTCGTTCAACATGCCAAGATAGGAATCCGAAAATCTACTCCTAAACTTTGTTTCAACAAGTCAAAATATGTTTCTATACAATCCCCAGATACCCTAAAATGTAATTAAAACTATAATATTTCATACCGAAAGAAGTATGTTTAATAGGAAAACGATATTAGCAGGTGCGTGTCCTCTTCATCGCGCACATACACAAATTTCCAAGTTGTAGTAAAACTCATTATTCTTACTCGTTTTGGAAGAAACAAGCCTGAAACCTTAAACATTGAGTGCTGACACCCAGTGGAAGCCATAGGAATTGCATACTGAGAGCTAGATTTAATTATTTCCCTATACTTTCGAATGTAAGAGCATGGGCTCTCAAAAACAATAATTCCGTTTGGTTTTTCTTTGGAATTTCTCCTACCATATCTATTGTGTTATAGTCTCCTACATTATTTTAACATTTCTACAAACTTCAAAGTGTCGTCTTTCCAATGATACAAATGATATGCATATCCTGGCTTCAGGGCCTGAGCAACAGGCAGTTTACTTTGGGCACGTCAGTCAGGTGGAAATTGAGAAAAAAGGACCCTAGCCTGAAGAAGTTTTAAGAGGAGAGGCCAAACAAGGCATTGGACCCATCAAGGATCTCCTGAGGTGAAAAAATAATCCTCTTCATGGAAGTCAAGCCTCCAAAGGGGAAGGGGGCTTGTAATTAGGCTCTAGCACTGCTGGCAGGTGGGTCCATGTGTCTTCAGGTCTGTGGGCCAAAGCCACAAAATGATTGTGTGGTTTCTGATGTGAGGGCATTGCCACAAATGGTAACTGTAGTAACTATAGCCCCCCACAGCAATTCAGACACAAAATGTAAACTAAGGTGACTAGATGGGAAGATAATGAAACAGAATAGAAGTGAGCCACAGCTGGTAGTTAATACATCAAAAGCAAGAGAGACCGGAATTGGAATCCCAAATTTCTTAAATATTCCATAGACTGTCAATAGGAAAAATCCATCCATACATTTCAAAACAGCTTCTGTATTCAACGGATGCCAAACCACAAATCCAAGGGGAGTAGTAGTCCACAATCCAGACTAAACTATAAATGAAAACCTGATCACTGGAAATTAAAAGTTGTCTGGCTCAAGTCGATCACAGCTCTTTATGTTTTCGTATAATTTACCAGCAGTACTCATTGATAACCACCCAACACTAACACTAAGAGCATCATCCATCTTCTTGGCTGTAACGCTAGGAGACAACTAATTGAGCTCCCGCCAGGGACCGGGTAACCATGAACAAGTGACATTCTTTATTTTTCATTGCTCCACTAAAGTGAGACATCCTTGATCGTCTGTTAAGGCAGTTTGGCAGAGGTAGGTATGGCATCGGGAAATATGAATTCCCCAACCGTCATTAATAATCGCCACAGGACAGGATAGAATAGTATGAATGGATATTGCTGCAGCAGCCATTGTTAGTGAGAGCAATACGTGTTGTATTAGTATCTGGTTAGGGGGTAGAAGGGAAATTAGAAAGAGAAGAAAAGAATTACTGTGTGACAAATTCATTTTAATTGCAAAAAAGTTCAATAAAAAGCAACAAAAGCTCAAAATCCAAAGCAAAGCTGCCATGCAAATCATGAGGTAGATTGGTGAGATTAGATTTGTATACTGCCTATGATCCCCACCTAGTGAACATTACACATCACAACACACATTGCCACAACACTTGAATATCACCATGTAACTTCCCCAGAACACAGAATGTTCAGGAATGCCACTAAATAAATAAGATGATTCTTCATCACTATGGTCAAATATGAGATCAGCCATTTTATGACAGCAGGGTTAAATAATGGTATTTAGAATGGTAGTCTTGGTGGGATGGGCTGCTCGTAGGTGATAAACACCGCAATCTTAGCCATATAAAAATGAACAGTCCCGTAACGTATGAGCCTCATCTCCACTGTGAGCAAAAAATCGATGCTTTGCAGTGAGATCCCTCCGCTGTGGGCCAGTCTCTGGGCACTAAAGAAGCCGCCTTGGTCTCCGGCGACGATGTCTAGCACGGAGATGTTGGTGGGGAAAGTGATGTTGTCGAAAGAGATTTTAAGAGGAGGGATAAACACGTGGGGTCCCGTATGTACTCGCAGGCTACGCGTTCGCAATGGCTGGAAGGAGAAGGAAAAATCAGAAGGGGTACGAGGCACAAGGGACAAAGAGTCAGAAATTGTGAAATTAAAAAGAAGCTTTGTGAGACTGTCACAAGGTGCAAAGTGACAATTCTGGTCAGACAAAATTGTCACCAAAGATTGCCACCATCAGCTGCAGCCCATGTGCAAACTTGCAGTGTGATACAGTATCTCAGATGCCAGCCAACTCTTAAGAAAAGGATGAGTTATGAAAGAGCAATGATAATTGATCAGAGTAAGAGTGTGTAAAACAGAAATGACTCATTTCACACAGACACAGCAGGCCAGACAGTAAAGGAAAGTAAACACTGTTCTCAGTTCAGTTCTAGTCCTCACCCCTCTGCTGCCCAACGGAAGTTGGGTGGACACTCGAAGGACAGGCATCTGAACCCTCCCTTTACGTTGAAGCAGCTCTCTGTCACTGCACAGCTGTGGGATCCGGCCACACACTCATTCATATCTGAACAGAAGCCCTCTGTCACAGCTCAGCTGTGGGATCCGGCCACACACTCATTCATATCTGAACAGAAGCTCTCTGTCACAGCTCAGCTGTGGGATCCGGCCACACACTCATTCATATCTGAACAGAAGCTCTCTGTCACAGCACAGCTGTGGGATCCGGCCACACACTCATTCATATCTGAACAGAGAGAGAACTAAAAATGTTAGCAGTGTGTTTCACACACAATACTGCACATACACAGTTATACACATCTAAATGCATCTGTATTAAATTACATCTATTACACTTCCTGTAATCGCAGAACGCTGTACTTCAATGTATTACCTCTTGGGGACACTCTTTAACAATGCACTGTCTTTACGTAAATAATTTACTGTTCTATAGAGGATGAAAGACAGTGTTTTTGTGTAACTGCAGGGAGAGAATGAAGTACCATGTTAAGGATGAATTAAGCCATTTCCTGTTGCCAGAGGAAGCTGAACCTCAACACAGGGCATCCCTGTAAGGTCACAATGAGTTGTGTGGAAGAACGGTTAGCTAGAAGGTAATGCTTTTATATCGAAGAAAGGCCTTGTTCTCTGTGGGACCAAGTTTTCGCTGCAAAAAGTAAATTTTACATAGTCAGGTGTAGGCTTGTGTTCATCGGGAGCGTCTGTTGAACAATCCCATACCTGCATTTTGTTTCTAGCCTCAACCGTTCTGCTGATGTCACTCAAAAGCACATTTAACTCTAGGTCAGGCTTCAAGTGAGGCCTTTCTGCAATGTAGTTGGGAGGTGAGGTGAATTAATTCATTGATAATTAGTGTTATGTCTAGGGTTAGTGGACAAGTAGTTCGGGTCTTGGCTAGGGTTGAGCCAAGATGTAGAGATGAAGCGAAGGGTAAGAATTAGGGTTGAGGCTAGGATCAGGATTGAGTCGGGATGTGGCCATTAATCTGGTTCAGGGTTTGCATAAGGGTAATCTATTTCATGAGGGTTGACGAGAAATGGACTACTTCTTGTCTAGACTTTATAAGAAAAATGTATGTGTTGAAAATGCCTAACCACTTGTATCATCTATTTACATACACGTATAACAGACGTACATACCCCATCAGACATGCCACTATGGGCTTCTTCACTGTACCCAAACCAAAAACAGATTTAATGCGTCGTTCAGTTATGAATAGAGCAATGTCATCATGGACTGCTCTGCCACCAGAGGTTACTCAGGCAAAAAGCTAGTTTTAAAAAACAGATACAAAACATATTGTATCACAGTGCCTCTCCTCCTTCTGAAGATATAATCTAACTGTATATACAGTAAGAATATCCAAATGTATATACAGTGCCTTCGGAAATAATTCAGACACATTTACTTTTTCCACATTTTGTTATGTTATATTTAGCTTTATTCTAAAATGGATTAAATCAAAAAATAAATCCTCAGCAATCTACACACAATACCAAAGTGAAAACCGTTTTTTAAAACTGTTTACACATTTAAAAAAACATAAATACTTTATTTAAATAAGTACCCTTTGCTACGAGTCTCGAAATTGAGCTCAGGTGCATCCTATTTCCATTGATCATCCTTGAGAAGTTTCTACAACTTGATTGGAGTCCACCTGTGGTAAATTCAATTGATTGAACAATATTTGGAAAGGCACATACCCGTCTATATAAGGTCCCACAGTTGACAGTGCATTTCAGAGCAAACAACCAAGCCATAAGGTCGAAGGAATTCTCTGTAGAGCTCCGAGACAAGATTGTGTCGAGGCACAGATCTGGGGAAGGGTACAATTCACATTTCTGCAGCATTGAAGGTCCCCAAGAACACAGTGGCCTCCATCATTCTTAAATGGAAGATGTTTGGAACCACCAAGACTCTTCCTAGAGCTGGCTGCCCGGCAAAACTGAACAGCAATCATGGGGGAAAGGCCTTGGTCAGGGAGGTGACCGAGAACCTGATGGGCACTCTGACAGAGCTTCAGAGTTCATCTGTGGCGATGGGAGAAGCTTCCAGAAGGACAACCATCTCTGCAGCACCCCACCAATCAGGCCTTGATGGTAGAGTGGCCAGACAGAAGCCACTCCTCAGTAAAAGCCACATGACAGCCCGCTTGGAATTTGCCAAAAGGCACCAAAATACTTTTCGACCATGAGATACAAGATTCTCTAGTCTGATGAAACCAAGATTGAACTCTTTGGACTGAAAGCCAAGCGTCGCGTCTGGAGGTAACCTGGCACCATCCCTACAGTGAAGCATGGTGGTGGCAGCATCATGCTGTCAGGATGTTTTTCAGCGGCAGGGACTGGGAGACTAGTCAGGATCGAGGGAAAGATGAACGGACAAAAGTACAGAGAGATCCTTGAGAAAAACATGCTCCAGAGTGCTCAGGACCTCAGACTGGGGCGAAGGTTCATTTTCCAACAGGACAATGACCCTAAGTACACAGCCAAGATAATGCAGGAGTGGCTTCGGTACAAGACTCTGAATGTCCTTGAGTGGCCCAGCCAGACCCCAATCTAACATCTCTGGAGAGACCTAAAAATTGCTGTTCAGCAATGCTCCCCATCCAACCTGACAGAGCTTGAGAGGATCTGCAGATAAGAATGGGAGAAACTTCCAAATACAGGTGTGCTAAGCTTGTAGCGTCATACCCAAGATAGCAAACACTTCTAAAAACCTGTTTTTGCTTTGTCATTAAGGGGTATTATGTGTGTATATTGATGAAGGGGGAAAAAACAATGTATTACATTTTAGAATAAGGCTGTGACCTAACAAAATTTGGATAAAGTCAAGTCTGAATATTTTTCGAGGCACTGCATGAATTGTGTGTAAATTGTCACTCTTGGTGACTTTCCAATATACACTGAGTATACCAAAGATTAGAAACACATTCCCAATATTGAGTTGCACCCCCCACCCTTTTGCCCTCAGAACAGCCTCAATTCGTCTGGACATGGACTTTACAAAGTGTTGAAAGCGTTCCACAGGGATGCTGGCCCATGTTGACTCCAATACTTCCCACAGTTGTGTCAAGTTGGCTGGATGTCCTTTGGGTGGTTTTCTTGATACACACGGGAAACTGAATGTGAAAAACCCAGCTGCGCTGCAGTTCTTGACACAAACCGGTGCGCCTGGCACATACTACCATACCCCTGTTCAAAGGCACTTATATATTTTGTCTTGCCCATTCACTCTCTGAATGGCACACATACACATTCTATGTCTCAATTGTCTCAAGGCTTCCTTCTTTAATGTGTACCCTCCCCTTCATCTACACTATTGAAGTGGATTTAACAAGTGACTTCAATAAGGGATCAGTGTTAGGTTCTATTATTAGAGTAAGAACTCGACGGATATTATGAAAGCTTAAACCAAGTTTATTCCTCCCAGAGGACCAATAGAGCTACATTAGACAAAGTCATGGTTCCACCCATGGTAGTATACATACCCCACTTTGGATGGAGTCTCCTCGTTATTGCCAAACATTGCATCATTATTGCTAGGCAGGGATCTGAGTGATATGGGCCTTAAACGGTTCCTCCCCTTATCAGTACTGCCACGTGATCGTTTCCCCTGCACTCAGCCCCTCCCAAGCTTCATTATGGCACTCCTCATGTCTCTTTTATAACTAAGGATTAATAATAGTTCAAGCTCAAAAACCAAACCTATCAATAGCTTTCACCTGTTATTTTATTTATTTAATGTCCTTGTCTATAACTGTTCTGTACTTGGTCATGTATTTGTACATTTTATGTGTACCCAGAAAGAGTAGCTGCTGCATGTGCAGTAGCTAATGGGCATCCTAATAAACTAAACTAAACATTGCCTCACTTGAAGCCTGACCTAAAGTTAGTGTGCTTTTGAGTGACATCTGCAGAACGGTTGAGGCTAGAAACAAAATTCAGGTATGGGATTGTTCAACAGACGCTCTTGATGAACGCAAGCCTACATCTCACCATGTGAAATGAACTCTTCACTGTGAAAACTTGGCCCCACAGAGAACAAGGCCTTTCTTCCATAGAAAAAAGCATTACCTATAGCCCTCACAACCATGACAGGGCTGCCCTGTGTTGAGGTTCAGCTTACTGTGGCAACAGGAAATGGCTTAATTCATCCTCAACATGGTGCTTCATTCTCTCCCTGGAGTTACACAAAAACATTGTATTCCATCCTCTGTAGAACGGTCAATTATTTACGTAAAGTGCATTGTTAAATAGTGTCCCCAAGAGGCAGTACATTGAAGTACAGCTTCCTGCGATTACAGGAAGTGACATTATTGAGGGTCATAGGTGTCACGACTTCTGCCGAAGTCGTTGCCTCTCCTTGTTCGGGCGGTGTTCGGCGGTCGACGTCACCGGTCTTCTAGCCATCATCGATCCATTTTTCATTTTCCATTGGTTTTGTCTTGTCTTCCCACACACCTGTTTTCAATCCCATCCATTACCTCTTGTGTATTTAACCCTCTGTTTCCCCTCATGTCTTTGTCAGAGATTGTTATTTGTCAAGTGTTGTGTTTATTGTGTATAGGTGTGCGACGGGTCATCGTACCCATATTTTGTTTTATGTTGTCCTATGAGTGTCATGGAGCAGATTACTGGGACTATAATTAAAAAACTCCATTCTACACTCTATTTGACTCTCCTGCGCCTGACTTCCCTGCCACTTATACACGCAACTGTGACAATAGGGGTGGTTTCAAAAGGTTAAAAGGTTGATCCTTCCCAGACCTTACATATTTGTGACCAGGGACCGTCATGACCCGACATATGAAATTTGAAGTCAATCGACCCAAAGTATTTTTTGATCTCCATTGGACACAATAATCTTGCAGTTCTAGAAGCTTAAAGCCTTGTTAGAATTAATTCTGAAGAGGGTATTGGTCTTTTTTAGATGGATTGTCTGTGTCTGTCTGTCTGTCTTTCTGTCTGCCTACCTGCCTGCGTCTGTCTGTCTGCATCTGTCTCTCTGTTTTCCTGCTTGCCTGTCTGTTTGCCTGTCTGAGTTTTTCACCAATTTACCCATTGCAGCTGTATCACCAACTTTTTTGCCTTGAATGCAATGTATTGACTTATGCGTCTATGTCCTTGACACATATTTATGAGTGAATATCCTGTCTGTGGAGGTCGGAGGGAGAGAGAGATGGGAAGAGGGGGAGGTAGAGAAAGAATGAGGGAGATATAATGGAGGGAGGAGTGCAAGAAGAGGGAGAGAGAAGGGGAAGAGTGAGGGAGGGGGAGAGAGAAAGGGAGAGGGTGAATGAGGGAGGGGGGAGAGAGAGGAGGGAGGGGAGAGAGTCTGCATGTCTGTCTGCCTGTCTGCCTGTGTTTCTGCCTGTCTGCCTGTGTTTCTGTCTGTGTGTCTTGTCTGTCTGCCTACCTGTCTGTATGTCTGTCTTTCTGCCTCTCTGTCAGCGAGGAGGAAGTGAGAGAAGAGGGAGAGAGAGAAGGGGGAGAGTGAGGAAAGGGGATAGAGAAAGGGAGAGAGAAAGGGAGAGGGTGAATGAGGGAGGGGGAGAGGTTGGAGGTGGTAAAAGAAGGGGGAGGGAGAGAGAAGAGAAAGCGGGATAAATATGAGGTTGAGAGAAAGAGACAGAGGGGGGCAAGGAGAAGGAGGTGGGAGAGAGAAGAGAGACGGGGAGAGGGGGGATTAGAGAAAAGAGAGAGAGATGCCTGTCTATTTGTGAGTCTCATCTTTTCATATTTTCCCATTGACTGGAATGTATTGGCATAAGCTTCAATTGGTTGTCACTCATCTTTTCCCCACTGACTGCTATGTATTGACATAAGTGTGAAAGTTGTCCTGGTACATGTGGATTAGTGATGTGTGGGTTGACTCATAACCAACAGTCCCTGTGGTTATATCTGTGGGGCGGGTGGGTTTAGGGTCATGAAATATTGTGTGGATGAAGGGCGGTGAGTGGCAGGCGGGTTGAACAATAACTTAAAAAATCCATACATTTATCATTATTGTGCAATTTATATATGTAGGATACATTGAGGTTTTTCTTTCATTATTTTAGGTAATCTGGCATTAGTGCGTAAGCCTAATATTTAGGGCCTATAACTGTAGCCTACACGCCAATCATCAAATGCTTTTGGGACACAGACACCTCACTGATTTTAGCCTTCTAACGAGATAATGGTTTTTCATGTTATTTGCACATTAACTAAACCATGCCCCTAATGAGGTCAGAAGAGCGTGTCAGTGTGATAGAACCACCTTTCCGACCAGAGTGCTTAAAAGGACTTACTAAGAATTAACATATCAGGCCAAAAGACGTTGAGACCGTGGTTCACACGTTGAAATGGTTGAAACTACCAGACCAGCCGACGTGAAGCGGGAGCTGAACGTTACGAAATGGTTGGAAACTCTGAAACTACCAACAGAAAGTGAGAAGATAATCTACACTACGAGACCAGTCTGCAGCTGTGCATGTAAAAGTGGTCCTAGAACTTTGACTAAAGACACAACATGGGAAGGAGAATCCCATCTCAGACAATCGTTAGTGCATATCAGGTGTCTGTTCTAACAAACACTTCACTACCAGAGAAGCGATACAAAGAAGAAGGACATTGTGACCTCTGGTGGACAACCAGAGCCTTACACCCATCCAGCCCCTTCTTCGTAGAAGGATTGTTTGCTTTCAACAGAGAGATGACGACAAAGACATCTACATGTAAATACATTGCATTCCTTACCCAAACAAGCAGTGGTTCATGAGCAAAGTAGTATTATTACTTTGAGGGTAGTTTCCAAATGTACGATAAGTTTGACTCTCTTTGTCTCTCCCTCTCTTTCTCTACCCCTCCCTCTCCATGTGTAACAAGCCGTCATATCTTGTCAGTCCACTAGGGACTTTTGTCTCATGTAAGTGTGTATGTGTATTCTGTGTTATTATTTAGTTAGTTAGTTAGTAAATAAACAATTAAATCAATTTGTGTAGAGCTGGATAATCAGAAAGGCTGGGGTTCTTGCGGATTCAAGAGGTCTACGACGTTCAGAGGAAATTATTAATAAGTGACTGTTATTGATGTAAGAGATATCTATATATCTTTAGAGTTTAATTCAGGAGATGGTACCTCGTTAAACAACTTTTCCCGTGGTGCCCCAAATTCATAATGTGTTAATTGTTACATGATTAATTTAATTGAGTAACAATTAAACATAGTTAGTTGATTTGATAAATAACAGTCATCAGATTAATAGTAGTCACAACACACTTCAGCACTCTGCAGTCCCGTTCTGTGAGCTTGTGTGACCTACCACTTCGCGGCTGAGCCGTTGTTACTCCTAGACATTCCCACTTCACAAAAACAGCACTCACAGTTGACCGCGGAGCTCGAACTGACGTGTTGGAAAGGTGGCATCCTATGACGGTGCCATGTTGAAAGTCACTGAGCTCTTGAGTAAGGCCATTCTATTGCCAAGGTTTGTCTATGGGGATTGCATGGCTGTGTGCTCAATTTTATACACCTGTCAGCATCGGGTGTGGCTGAAATAGCCGAATCCGCTAATTTGAAGTGGTGTCCACATACTTTTGTATATATAGTGTACAAAAGTAGCTCGAAAGGGCAGCTCGAACGTAGGCAAACTTTTGGGTGGAGAAATATGATTGATTTATTTCAACATCTTGAGAGAATGTGAATGCACAGTTAGCACCTCTACAGAAGGTATCTATCTTTATCAGCATCATAAAAGCTAATAGTATTTCAACCACATAAAATATGCATCCAATTCAAACTGAAATCCTATCAGAAACATGTTGAGTAGTTTTCACAGCTTTCTATGTCCTTACAACTGTCAAAACTGATTTTAGGACATTTTTAACAGCCATTTTTTTGTTATTACATTTTCTTGCCAGGTCCCTGAATGTCTTTGCTCTGCGAAAGACACAGAGAAACTTTACCAATGTCAACTAGAATCGAAACATTCTATCGGTTTATGACATTATTCTCGTGAGCAATGGTTCATATAGTCTTCTATGGCAACATATAATGGCAGAAGAGAAGTTGAATGTATCATATTATAGTTGACAAAGAAATAGCCTACCAAAATGTAGAAAATGATACGTAGAAAAATATCTAAATCAGGCAACAAAGAAATATTGCACCCCAGGCCTCAGGATTTTTAGTCAGGCGGTTGGGGATGGGTTATTAGCAATTGCGGACAGGTGTGGGTAAATAAACAGCTAACCACTAATGTGCATGTCTCATTGCTTGACTGTATTCTAGCCTATGACGAGTCACATGTTCTATATGTTTAGGGATGTACCATTTTTGCATAGGTCTACATACTCACCCTCACAGTTGTGTTGGTTTGGTTTGAGTCTGTAGCCATCGAAGCAAGCGCACGTGCCTTTGCCCACACACAGATGTGAACACTTGGTGGATCCTACTAAACACACACACACACACACATGTGCATGTTAGTTCAGTTGTTATGTCATCAGTGATCACATATTACTACACTACCAACTCTACTCTCCAATCCTGAAAAGCCCTCCTGCGCTGACTGAGATACCTGAATGTCAACACCTATATACTCTAACTACTATACCTGACCTATAGAGATTGTGCTGACTTTCTGTTTCCTAGCCTGGTACGGGGGGATATCAGTATCTAACAAGGGCATCCTCAGAAGGTGAGGATATGAACCTGGGGTCCAAGCTCTGTGGGCTGCAGTGCATGGGGCACATTCACCACTCTCTTGAACTAATCTTGAACGAAACTTTACAAAATGAAGATATGTTTCAATATGAACATCTACACATGGCATGTCTTCCCTATAGGCCTACATTAAAATGCAACAAAATGCAAACAATACATTTTGTTGTTCGTCTCATGTCAATCACCCGCTGAAGTTATAGTTTACCCACCTTTTTTTACCATCACTGATTTGAATACAGAATCGTAAAGTAATATTCAAATAATTAACGTAAATGTGATAATAATACGATCAACTGTGTGCTCCATTGATGTGTGTTTGTGCGGAGCTTGATGAGTCATGCCTAGGAATAGAAACGTGAACGTTACATAATTTGAGAAAAGAGATCTATGTAAAGAGTTGATGATTTTATGCAATTCATCATTACAACTGACTGAACAGTCGCTTATGCTACGTGTCAGTGTGAATCATGTATCATATTTCTTCCCTTTCAGGGGTATAACGTTACAATTGTATAGCTAATAGGGTATATGTTTTTAGATAAACTGAGGTGAACGAACCTATAGCAGCCAAGTGTAACGGCGATCCTCCTCCTCTCCATCTTCGGAAAAGGAGGAGTATTGAGGGAACCAAGGCGCAGCGAAGTTTGAACACATATTTATTAAACAAGACGAAAAACGAACACGAACTACACTTGAAATGATACAAAATAACAAACGACGTAGACTGACCTAAACATGAGAACTTACATTGACACGAAGAACGCACGAAATGGAAACAGACTACATAAACCGAAACAGTCCCGTATGGTACGAAATAACATACAGACACGGAAGACAATCACCCACAACGAACACTGTGACAACGCCTACCTAAATATGACTCTTAATTAGAGGAACGCCAAACACCTGCCTCTAATTAAGAGCCATACCAGGCAACCCAAAACCAACACAGAAACAGAAAACATAGAATGCCCACCCAACCTCACGTCCTGACCAACTAACACACATAACAACTAACATAAATAGGTCAGGAACGTGACATTACCCCCCCCCATAAGGTGCGAACTCCGGGCGCACCAGCACAAAGTCTAGGGGAGGGTCTGGGTGGGCATCTAACCACGGTGGTGGCTCAGGCTCCGGGCGAGGTCCCCACCCCACCATAATCCATCCTAGCTTCCTCCCTCTAAGAATGTCCACCCTCCTTTTACCCCCACAAAATCCTCTTAATAACATCACTGATAGGGACAGCACCGGGACAGAGAGATAGATCAAGAAAGAGGGATAGATAAGAATATAGAGGTAGATCAAGATAGAGAGGGAGATACTGATAGAGGGGCAACTCCGGACTGAAAGGCAGCTCCGGACAGAGAGACAGCTCTGGACTGATGGGCAGTTCTGGGTATCTAGCCGTTTCAGGCTGAAGGGCAGCTCATGGCTGACTGACGAAACTGGACGCTCATGGCGGGCTGACGGCTCTCGACGCTCATGGCGGGCTGACGGCTCTCGACGCTCATGGCGGGCTGACGGCTCTCGACGCTCATGGCGGGCTGACGGCTCTCGACGCTCATGGCGGGCTGACGGCTCTCGACGCTCATGGCGGGCTGACGGCTCTCGACGCTCATGGCGGGCTGACGGCTCTCGACGCTCATGGCGGGCTGACGGCTCTCGACGCTCATGGCGGGCTGACGGCTCTCGACGCTCATGGCGGGCTGACGGCTCTCGACGCTCATGGCGGGCTGACGGCTCTCGACGCTCATGGCGGGCTGACGGCTCTCGACGCTCATGGCGGGCTGACGGCTCTCGACGCTCATGGCGGGCTGACGGCTCTCGACGCTCATGGCGGGCTGACGGCTCTCGACGCTCATGGCGGGCTGACGGCTCTCGACGCTCATGGCGGGCTGACGGCTCTCGACGCTCATGGCGGGCTGACGGCTCTCGACGCTCATGGCGGGCTGACGGCTCTCGACGCTCATGGCGGGCTGACGGCTCTCGACGCTCATGGCGGGCTGACGGCTCTCGACGCTCATGGCGGGCTGACGGCTCTCGACGCTCATGGCGGGCTGACGGCTCTCGACGCTCATGGCGGGCTGACGGCTCTCGACGCTCATGGCGGGCTGACGGCTCTCGACGCTCATGGCGGGCTGACGGCTCTCGACGCTCATGGCTCGCTGGCGGCTCTCGACGCTCATGGCTCGCTGGCGGCTCTCGACGCTCATGGCTCGCTGGCGGCTCTCGACGCTCATGGCTCGCTGGCGGCTCTCGACGCTCATGGCTCGCTGGCGGCTCTCGACGCTCATGGCTCGCTGGCGGCTCTCGACGCTCATGGCTCGCTGGCGGCTCTCGACGCTCATGGCTCGCTGGCGGCTCTCGACGCTCATGGCTCGCTGGCGGCTCTCGACGCTCATGGCTCGCTGGCGGCTCTCGACGCTCATGGCTCGCTGGCGGCTCTCGACGCTCATGGCTCGCTGGCGGCTCTGGCTGCTCATGGCTCGCTGGCGGCTCTGGCTGCTCATGGCTCGCTGGCGGCTCTGGCTGCTCATGGCTCGCTGGCGGCTCTGGCGGATCCTGTCTGGTTGGCGGCTCTGGCGGATCCTGTCTGGTTGGCGGCTCTGGCGGATCCTGTCTGGCGGGCGGCTCTGGCGGATCCTGTCTGGCGGGCGGCTCTGGCGGATCCTGTCTGGCGGGCGGCTCTGGCGGATCCTGTCTGGCGGGCGGCTCTGGCGGCTCCTGTCTGGCGGGCGGCTCTAGCGGCTCCTGTCTGGCGGACGGCTTTGCAGGCTCATGGCAGACGGGCGGCTTTGCAGGCTCATGGCAGACGGGCGGCTTTGCAGGCTCATGGCAGACGGATGGCTCAGACGGCGCTGGGGAGACGGATGGCTCAGATGGCGCTGGGGAGACGGATGGCTCAGATGGCGCTGGGGAGACGGATGGCTCAGATGGCGCTGGGGAGACGGATGGCTCTGGCCGGATACGGCGCACTGTAGACCTGGTGCGTGGTGCCGGAACTGGAGGCACCGGGCTAAGGATAAGCACCTTCCTACTAGTGCGGGGAGCAGGGACAGGGCACACTGTATTCTCAAAGCCTACTCTATACCTGATGCGAGGTACCGGCACTGGTGACACCGGGCTGAGGACAAGCACATCAGGATTAGTAGGGGGAGAATATACAGTGTGTTCAGGGCTCTGGAGACGCACAGGAGGCTTTGTGCGTGGTGCCGGAACTGGAGGCACCGAACTGGATACACGCACTACAGAGAGAGTGCGTGGAGGAGGAACTGGGCTCAGGAGACGCACTGATAGCCTAGTGCGTAGTGTAGGCACTGTAGGTACTAGGCTGGGGCGGGGAGGTGGCGCCGGAAATACCGGACCGTGGAGGCGTACTGGCACTCTTGAGCATTGAGCCTGCCCAACCTTACCTGGTTGAATACTCCCGGTTGCCCGACCAGTGCGGGGAGGTGGAATAACCCGCACCGGGCTATGTAGGCGAACCGGGGAAACCATGCGTAAGGCAGGTGCCATGTATGCCGGCCCGAGGAGACACACTGGAGACCAGACGCGTTGAGCCGGCCTCATGACACCTGGCTCAATACCCAATCTAGCCCTACCAGTGCGGGGAGGTGGAATAACCCGCACTGGGCTATGCACTAGTACAGGAGACACCGTGCGCTCTACTGCGTAACACGGCGTAACACGGCGCCTGACCATACTCCCGCTCTCCACGGTAAGCCTGGGAAGTGGGCGCAGGTCTCCTACCTGCCCTTGGCCCACTACCTCCTAGCCCCCCCCCCAAGAAATTTTTGGGAATTACTTACGGGCTTTTTGGGCTTCCGTGCCAGACGAGTTCCCTCATAGCTCCGGTTCCTCTCCCCGGTAGCCTCTGCTCTCCTCAGTGCCTCCAGCTGTTCCCATGGGAGGCGATCCCTACCAGCCAGGATCTCCTCCCAAGTGTAGCAACCCTTTCCGTCCAATATATCGTCCCATGTCCATTGCTCCTTCTTCTCCTGTCCTTTACTCCGTTGACTCCGCTGCTTGGCTCTGGTTTGGTGGGTGATTCTGTAACGGCGATCCTCCTCCTCTCCATCTTCGGAAAAGGAGGAGTATTGAGGGAACCAAGGCGCAGCGAAGTTTGAACACATATTTATTAAACAAGACGAAAAACGAACACGAACTACACTTGAAATGATACAAAATAACAAACGACGTTGACTGACCTAAACATGAGAACTTACATTGACACGAAGAACGCACGAAATGGAAACAGACTACATAAACCGAAACAGTCCCGTGTGGTACGAAATAACATACAGACACGGAAGACAATCACCCACAACGAACACTGTGACAACGCCTACCTAAATATGACTCTTAATTAGAGGAACGCCAAACACCTGCCTCTAATTAAGAGCCATACCAGGCAACCCAAAACCAACACAGAAACAGAAAACATAGAATGCCCACCCAACCTCACGTCCTGACCAACTAACACACATAACAACTAACATAAATAGGTCAGGAACGTGACACCAAGGTGATAATGCCGGGTCATTTTTGTTTGTTTTTGCTGTTCTCCAAATAGCATTTTTAAGTTTTTAATTGTATAGAAATGCATTAAATTGTTCATGCAAAAAAAGTATATCGTGCTTGGCAGAACTGTAACAGAAAATAAACAGGCTCAAATATACATAACTAACTGAATCAGAGGTGCCTGACCTTTGCATGGGCCCTTAGCCGGTGACTTCAGTGGATCACTAGGTGAAGGGTTCAATTCAGTCTGACCTGTGGAAGAAATCTCATCTTTTAAAATGTACACTTTCAAGATCCAAAAGAAACAGTTACAGCTAACCTTAGTACATGGTGGTACAATAAGACGGACGTCACAAAACTCTGTAACGTGTTATTCTATTTCAATCTCATCAATCACCAATAACCTTATCGGGGGAGCTTTGCTTGGTTGATTGACTTAGTTTAGTCTACTGTAGGTGCCATAAGATTGATTCACTTGTTTTTCTCTAAAATGTCCAGGTCAGTGCTTCACTAATCTCAGAACCCAGAACCAAATATTGTTCGCACTAGCAGGTAACAGTCTGTCAGACTAATGGTTCACAAACCGTTTTTTTTGTCCAGGACACTATTTGGACACAGCCACATGGGTCATTCTGGCCTACCATTTAGGACTGAGCCACTTGGGTTCTGGAAAACCATTTGGGACTGAGCCACTTGGGTTCTGGAGCACCATTTGGGACTGAGCCACTTGGGTTCTGGAGCACCATTTGGGACTGAGCCACTTGGTGTCACGCCCTGGCCTTAGTATTCTTTGTTTTCTTTATTATTTTAGTTAGGTCAGGGTGTGACATGGGGAATTTATGTGGGTTTTGTAGTGTCTAGGGTGGTTGTAAGGTTTAGGGGGTTTATTTAGAGTAGTTGGGTTTATGTTTAGTATAGTTGTCTAGCTGTGGCTATGGTTGAGTGTAGGTGTTTAGGAAAGTCTATGGTTGCCTGAATTGGGTCTCAATTAGAGACCGCTGGTTATTGTTGTCTCTGATTGGGAGCCATATTTAAGGTAACCATAGGCTTTAGCTGTTTGTGGGGAATTGTCTATGTCGTAGTGTTTTGTGTCAGCACTGAATTTTGTATAGCTTCACGGTCGTCTGTTCTATTTGTTGTTTTGTTTTTTCCTTCTTTAAAAATAAAGAAGATGTACTTTCCACGCGCTGCGCCTTGGTCCTCTCTCAGTGCCGTTGACGATCGTGACACTTGGGTTCTGGAGCACCATTTGGGACTGAGCCACTTAGGTTCTGGAGCACCATTTGGGAGTGAGCCACTTGGGTTCTGGAGCACCATTTGGGACTGAGCCACTTGGGTTCTGGAGCAAAATTTGGGACTGAGCCACTTGGGTTCTGGAGCACCATTTGGTAATCACTGCTGTAGCACTAGGTTACCTTGAGCCCCAGCAGCAGGCTTGTTGTGCTCTGGTCGTACCCCACCACAGCAGACGTGGGCTGTCTCCTGACACTGCTTTCCCAGGTCTAGGGCCAGCTCACAGCCATTACCCATGCAGGCAGACATCAGGCCCAGCAGACAGCAGTCACAACACATCTGAGAGGAGGGGAGATGGGGAAGAGAAAGGGCATGTATCTAAAATGTTACTTACACAGTATGTATCTCAAAATGCCAGTACATGTACAGTAGACACGTATGCATTAAAGCATAACTGAATTTGAGAACCTATTTCAATCATTGAAAACGGCACTTGACAACTGAACTCGAGAACCAACTTCTATTGTTGAAAACTGCATGTGACATCGACATCAGTCAGAAACATTTATTCCAGTCCCAAAATTGACTAAAAGGTGCAAGTAGGTTAATTTTGGTCATAAAGTAGTATCTTCCAAAACTGAGTTTTGTGAGATTTGAGTACAAGAGTTTGTCAGGACTTACTTGAGGGTTAGGTTTTATTTCGACAATGCCCACTAATACAGGATAAACAGCTGCGGTGATCGCGCTCTATCAGATTGTACCGCAGAACACACAGACAGTGAGTCAGAACTGCACAGCAGCGCAGCAGATCTGACTTTGTTTACATAAGACAAGAGGTCACACATTTTTGGGGGGAGAAATACTGCACCAAACACCTAAGCTAAAATTGCGGACTAAAGCCTCCTCGGCAGAAAAACGTCAACATTTATTATTGATTTCTTGTTTCATCTTAGATTCATTCTGACTATTTTGAGGAAGTGATACTGGTTTTGTTCCTATGGTGTTTCATGGGGAACAAACATAAGTAGCTGCCACATCCAACCACACCCCCAAGATTGAAATCACAAACATGGGGAATGAATGCGTTCAGTCGCTCATTAAGAGGGTAGACTCAGAGACAAGTGAGTGAGGATGGAAGAAAAAGCTTTATTGGTATATGTTGTAGAGGAGAGGAGCTACAGTAAGTAAACAAGGAAGAAGGTGATTGAGAGAGAGTTCCAATACAAAGTCACACACCTTGGTAGTCTTTGTTTCACAGGGGCCCCCATGGGTAAAAGGCACCACACAGGCCCCCTGTTCTTTGGCCCGGTTGATGCCGCTGGTACACAATTTGTCCCCTACTACAGCCGAACAACACTGCTCCTGAGCTATCCTGTTAGACCACAGAAAAGTGAAGAGCAGAACAATTCAGGTGGTGTGAGGAGAGGAAAGGATTCTGTCTTCAGTCAGAAAAAGGCCGTACCATGTGTGCTCTAGGTGTCTTCCCCATTGCAATTTTCACCTCCAACCACAGAGCTTTTTACAGGCATCCGGCAGCCCGGGGGTCCCTTAGGAGGGCTCCGCGGCAATTAGGTCCTGTACATGGGGCCTATGTGGCAATCTGCCAAACAGAGTTGAGGTTTGTGGGGGGTTGCAGGGGAGTGGGTGGTGGTGGGAGGTGATAGAGGAAGAGTGATGGGGGTTGGCAGGGGGAGTGGTTGGGGTTGAGTTATTTCAATGACACCATCATCCCTCAAAAGGCATACAACTACGCCCCTGTGCATCCCATTATGAATGCAGTAACAATGCCGTATAAAGTATTAGCACTATGGCATCTAATTATCTAACCATTCCTGGGACTGTCCTAGATTTCTTCATGTACTTCCCTACCAACAAGGGCCTCTGATTAACTGGTTTACACAGGTTGCAGACACATACATACTGTCCTCCTGAAAACCAGGTGTTACTGTTACCTACCTGCAGATGTGAGAGGCAGCGATTAGAGGGAAGACTGTACAGTCTTGTTCACCCAGAGCTCGGCCCCTCCCATCCTGATAGCAGTCCTTCAACGTGGGCCAATGGTACTCTGGGTGCTCTGGCCAAGTTAATGTGGGGTGAGAACATGGTGAGAAAGGTTTTGACAAATGAGTGAGAGGGGAGGTAAATAAACAGCAATTAATTATATAGCTAAGCCTAGTCAGCAAATGTAGACTATATACAAGGCATTCCTGAACATACTTTTCTGCATATAAAAAATAATCTAGGCCCATTTCATAATTCAAAAGGTGTAATGTATGAACTTTTTTGTCATGTTTGATTCAAAAAATATATTTAATATTCATATTTCTGACTGAAGTAAAACACAATCCAGAGTAAAATACAACCGGCCTATATTTTATTCCAACATTAATTGAATTAATTATATTGTACAATTATTACAATATTAGTAACGCTGCTAATAGTGATCGCCCACTCAAGGCAATCTCGCCAGTTTTAACTCTTTCCTTGCCCATGTAAAATCTCCAAATGAAGAGAAAAATAGTAACCGTAATAATCGTAAAATAATAAAAGTAATATCCAATAGTAATATCTGGACCGCTGAGTTCTCCCATCATGAATGGGACAAAAGGAGAGAGTGAGTGGGTGTATATGGAGATCAGACAGTTGCTGAGAATCTCATGTATTGCAGTGGTGTAGCAAAACAGCGCGAATCTATCTCAATGTTGGTTTATTAGCCGATGTGGTGTCCATTGAGCTATGTGGTGTCTTCAAGAACTAAAGTTAACACATTCTACGTTATCTATGATATAAGACGAGTGGCTTTGGAGATATAACAGGCTTTCTTACATTGATCAACATTGCATGCTTTGTGTTTGTGCTAGGGGTAATCAGTACACAGATATCAACAGAAGTAATGTATCCAAGAGTTTGATTATATGTTTTTTTACTACGTTTTCAGCATGTCTTGGTTCTAGCCATTGCAAATTATACCGTAACATTCGTGGGTCTCTATTTTGTTTCTCACAGGACATGACATTTTTTGGGGGCCTAATATATTACTATACCATATATTACTATAGCAGGCTAAAGGCATGTCATTTGACGGTTTTCATCTGATTGCCAAACAAATCACTTTAAAACGTAGGCTACCTGAGCATGTTCATCCTCCAAAATAAATCCAGCATCCTAACAGTGCACTATGCACTTGTGCCATTTGATAAATGGAAAGAGACATCTTACAAAACACCAACAAGTGTAATGACATTCAATGATTGTAATTGGGCCTACACTCTCGTAGCCTGAATTAATTCATGTGTTTTGCTGACACATTTGTAGAAAGAAAAGTTGGGTCACCTGCAAAAGGGTTGTCCCAGGACGAAAGGTTTAGCCACATCGGGAAAAAAGTGTTTAAACCATTACACAGTGGTGGGGGTATTCATTTAATTTGGAATACGTTTTTATTTTTTTATATATACCACTGTAGAAGTACAAATTGCATTTTAAACAAATAAGGGAATGGTTAAATTAGCATTATTTAGAGACCCCCCAAAGTTTGACTATGTTGCATTTAAGGGGACTCATGTCTCATAGACCGACCTGTCCCCGTAATTCCCACTCTGATGCTACCCTTTAACTGATAGAGATATCGGAGTACACAAGGTTGCATGATGCTCTTGTTTAAACAAGAAGCCTGGCCTCCTTACACCAGTGACTTGATAGGAACTGAATGGTCCCCTATCTCTACTTTAGAGACACTTATCAAGGAGGTTAAACAAGAAAACTAGCCTGACGACTCACTCTAAACTCTTACTCTGCTCTGTCGTTTGCTACATACTTTAGTCTGAGGCTGCCATCATAGATGTGGTAAAGAGATTGATAGAACTCAACTAAAACAATGGAAATGCCTTGGAAACGCATGAGGAAAGATGCCTGGGGGAAAGCTCCCGAATCTCCTCATTGCCCCCCCAGGTAAATTAGTCTACATTTAGGCTAATGTTTGTTTAGGTGTATTTCACACTATATCGAGCTAGAAATCTGAGTATATATGTGTATTTCACACTACGTTGAGGAAAAAATCTGAGTATATGCTTGTATGGAGGTCAACCCCAGTACATGTTCATGTCATCGTCACAAATCAACTGCATTACAGCCGATCCTTGACTTCGGCGATGTCATTTACAAAATAGCCTCCAATACTACTCAGCAAACTGGATGCAGTCTACCACAGTGCCATTCGTTTTGTCACCAAAGCCCCATATACCACCCACTGCGACCTGTATGCTCTCGTCGGCTGGCCCTCGCTACATATTCGTTGCCAGATCCACTGGCTCCAGGTCATCTATAAGTCTTTGCTAGGTAAAGCCCCGCCTTATCTCAGCTCACTGGTCACCATAGCAGCACCCACCCATAGCACGCGCTCCAGCAGGTATATCTCACTGGTCATCCCCAAAGCCAACACCTATTTTGTCTGCCTTTCCTTCCAGTTCTCTGCTGCCAATGACTGGAACGAATTGCAAAAATTGCTGAAGTTGGAGACTTATATCTCCCTCACTAACTTTAAGCATCAGATATCTGAGCAGCTTACCGATCGCTGCAGCTGTACACAGCCCATCTGTAAATAGCCCATCCAACTACTTACCTCATCCCATATTGTTTTTATTTCGTTTTTTTCTCTTTTGCACACCAGTATTTCTACTTGCACATCATCATCTGCACATCTATCACTCCAGTGTTAATTTGCTAAATTGTAATTACTTCGCTACCACGGCCTATTTATTGCCTTACCTCCTTACGCCATTTGCACACACTGTATATATACTTTTTCTATTGTGTTATTGACTGTGTGTTTGTTTATTCCATGTGTAACTCAGTGTTGTTGTTTGTGTCGCACTGCTTTGCTTTATCTTTGCCAGGTCGCAGTTGTAAATGAGAACTTGTTCTCAACTGGCCTACCTGGTTAAATAAAGGTGAAAAAAAAAAAAAAAAAAAACACTTTGACTAACACCACCGATTGCTCTATGCTAGCTACCACAATTAATAGCCCAGTGTTTATTTGCTTAAATCACTGAAGACAACAGGCATCTACTTGAGGCAGGCTTCAATGTGAGCCAGGCATCTATTTTCCTTAATCCACACAGCTTTTGCTCATTTGCATATTTAATTGTTTAATTCCAGCATTCACTTACAGCATTTGAATACATTTCTTCATTTTCTACACTGTGTTATCATGTAGACATTGTGTCAAGTTTATTATGTCTTAGTATGCCTCTGTTAAAAAAACAACAACATTATTCTCCTTGACTGTGCATTTTCAGCAGTCCTTACTTTTGCCAATAGAAGGCAATCGGGCAATTTTTGGGGGTCTGTACTCCGGAAGTTGTTGACTGTTTTTGGTCATTGATGGAACCTCTGTAAAAAATTCATTTAGACCCTACATTTCTTTGAAAGGGGCGTTTATTTGCTGAAATGTGTAACACTGCCTGGCTATTAAAAGGGACAGGCGGCTATTTGAGACTCAGCGTTTAATTCAAGTTTTATTGTACGCTACCTGCTTATACCAACAGGAGTTAGTATTTAGCAGTCACTTCTAAACCTGAAAAGGGACTACTTCTAAATGCTATGCAGCCAAATAAATCCAAATCAGACTTTAGTAACCAGTGGGCCTGTTACAATACATCAACCACGACGGATTTGACGAATATGCACTTTGTTAGATCAGATTTTTTGACTGTGCACCAATCTGGCAACCTTCTATCCCCCAAAGTCTGCTTTCCAGTGACCTCTTTACAGCATCTATTGAAGTCTTGTGGTGGCGATGAGGGGCGTTGTACAAAACAAAGTCTAAATCGATTGGATCATCTCTAACCAATCAGAGTATCAAAGTCAATTACACCTTTTCTAACTGGATGCTTTATCCATGTGTGTTCTGGCTCTGGCCCAATCAGACAGCCCCGAATGTGTTCGCATTCGGTGAAGGGTTGGGGAGGTACTCAGATCCATACTGATAGTGGAGAAAAAATAACGTCCGTGGCCGTAGCGTTTGGCCAGACCAAGTCTGGGTAGCCAGGCAACAAGAAAACATGCAAGAAGGAAAAGTGAGGGCTACAATTTGGTTCTCTTTACATGCCAAAAATCAAGCAGCACCATTCGAGAACACTGCACTTTCATTTTACATCCCTGTAATCTAGTAAACAGTCTTAAAGGTAGACTCAGAAAAATGACATTGCCACCAGCAGCACAGCAGATACTGAGATGAACGGATACAAGGCTCTCACACAGTATCTGCTCATGTACACAGTTCGCTTCACGGTAGCCAGAGCATCAAAACAGCGGAGATGTTGAGCGCGCGCGCTCTTAGTTGTCGCTGAAATTGACCCACTATGCTGTTTGCCTTTTGCATCTATGTTATATCGCTGAGTCCACCTTACAGAATACCTCCTTAACAATGTTCTGTACAAGAGTAGCCTAGAATTTAACTAAATTATAACACAACTATACATAAAAGTTTTTAAAAAATGATTGACCTTTATCAAAAACGTTTGAGTTAAGACGGGGATGTAAGGGCTATGGTTTTCATGGAGTTCTGTCTTTGCAGTTATTTTTCTTTAGAGTTGGATAAATAAAATCACTTACATTATTTTAAATATACAGTATTATATGGCATTCATCTTTACAAAAGCCAACATGGAAAATTTGAGACAATTTATCAATAATGGACATTATTTGTGTTATGATTGTTATTGTAGAAAGTTCATCAGTTACAGCATGATTGTAACTTCTCAATCTCAGCAGACAGAACAGTCTGTGCATTACTAGTTCATACATGTAGCTACATTGCTTTGTAACAAGACAAACATTTGTGCATTCATTGTCCCCCTCTGTACCCTGTTAAACGTCCCAGTTTTCTGTTTATTTATTATTGAAAATCATATCAAAAAGTATATGACGCAGCAAAGAGGTCACCCTGTATTTTCAGACAACAGAACCTATAGATAATTCTAAAAGCTTTATTGTCCGTCCAATTTACAGTGGAAGAACAAGAATCATTCCTCTTCTGCTTCGTCTCGCACTTCTTTAGTCGTCCCCTCATTTTCTGTGGCTAAGCCTGCAGCAGGGCTGTTGTCAGGAGGGTTGTCTGGGGTATCTGAGAGGGGTTGGGGGGCCTCCTCGCAGGGAGGGTTGTCTGGGGAATCTGACAGGGGTTGAGGAGCATCCTTGCTGGGAAGGTTGGGTGATGATGCACCCCTTGTTGATGGATCTACTGGTTCAGTAGCATCAGAAGGTGGTGAGTCTCCTTTCACTGGAGAAGTCTCTTCCCCTTCCTCTTCCATGCTCTCTTCTAAAGGAGGTATCCCTTCTTCCTCCATCCCTCCTTCCACAGGAGCCTCTTCCGTTCCTTCTTTCTCCATAGAAGGCATCCCTTCTTCAACAGGTGTTAGATCGTCCTCGACTGGGGGCATATCCCCTTCGTTAGGAGCCATCCCGTCATCTTCCATCCCTTCTTCCATCTCGTCCTCCACAGGGGGTATCATGCCCTCCTCTCTGCCCCCAGGGAAGCTCCTGTCTTGGTAGAGGAGCTTCAGCTGCTCTTCAAAGTACTCCTCCAGGCTCAGTCCTGCACCTCCCACCTCAGTGTCTGCCTGTCAATCAAACAAATGTATTTTATAAAGCCCTTTTTACATCAGTAGTTGTCACAAAGTGCTTTACAACTACCCGAGCTCAAAGAGCAAGCAAAGCAGAAGCGAAAGCACAGACAGCACTGTCATAGGGAATAAGACAGGAAAGCAAGCACATCGATGTATGCTACGTATATCTCTAATTAAACAAGTGGTGTGTGTCTCAATTTTGTCAACACATTTTAGGGCTGGTTTCTGAAATAAGCCTTCTACTGGACTTTGAGCATACTTTTAGTCCATTCTAAATAGGCTTAACCTGGGTCTGGGAAACCAGGGCATTTTCAGTTTTGTGGTCCAACGCAAAAACAAAATGTGAATCCTAGCGTTGTAAGCAAGCACCATAATCCAACCCAAGTGCGTCATATTGTGTGTCGTGTAGTCTTGCCGTACCTGGTAATACTTTGCACAGTTCCTGAATATGAGCCGGACATCCTTGACAAACTCCTCAGCACTGCAGTAACGTGGGCTCTCCTTAGACTCCAGCCTGCTCTTCACTATAGACAGGTCCATTGGAGTCTCAATCAGCTCCTTATACTCCGGGACTGACTGGATATAGATGGGGGAAGCATCATTACTTAACTGTGATAAATGATCCAAAATGAATGGTGTGGTGTCTGGGGATTGGGAGCTAAGAAAATTTTCTGACTCGATAGACAAAGTCGTATCGTATTGATGGAATTAAAACCATAGAGCAAAAATGTTCTATAGGGTATTTGCATTCTTACCAACGGTGAGGCAGGCTCCTGGAAATCTGTACTGAACTCGTTGCAGTAGATGCAGAGCAACAGTCTCTCACATTTCCTCTTATCAACTGGAGGGAATCTCTCTGATCCTGGCTCTTCCTTCATGGCTGGTGATTCTCCCTGGCTATCTGGGTTATACTCCATCTCAGGACTGGCCAGGTCACGACAGAACGAACAGAACCACTCACCACTGGAAACACAGACACACAGGGGGGGTTAGTGAATTCACAATATTGCAGTCTCTTGTCTCACTTTGGGGGTAAACAATTCCCAGTTTATATTACAAGGTACTGCACACGTATCACCCTTCAGAGACAGCTGTATTAAATGTAATAGGCAGAGCAGGCAGGACTGTGCAGCTGTGAGTGGTGCATAGAAATGTTAAAGTAGGTGTTAATTACCTGGGAGACTCTCTAAGTGAAGGTATATGACAGTTCAGATGGAAGACTTTGGGACATCTGTCACAGCAGAGCACTTCTCCCCCATTCTGACATGCGGCGCACCAGTCTTCATTTGGGTCATCTTCAGGGACACCTGGGGCCTTTTCTCGGTCTGGTTGGGGATCTGCCTCTAGCTCTACCTGGGTCTCTGGCTGGGCCTCTGGCTCTAGCTGGGCCTCTGGCTGGGCCTCTGGCTCTAGCTCTGGCTGGGCCTCTGGCTCTAGCTGGGGCTCTGGCTGGGGCTCTGGCTCTAGCTGGGGCTCTGGCTGGGGCTCTGGCTCTAGCTGGGGCTCTGGCGCTAGCTGGGGCTCTAGCTGGGGCTCTAGCTGGAGCTCTAGCTGGAGCTCTGGCTCTAGCAGGAGCTCTGGCTCTAGCTGGGGATCTGGCTCTAGCTGGGGATCTGGCTCTAGCTGGGGCTCCACCATGGGTGCTGGGAGATACTGCTGCTGGGGCTTGGGCTGGATGCCTGTACTGCTGTCTGGCAGGCTGGCTGAGGCTCCAACACTAGACTGCACCTGGAAGATAGAAGAGACACTAGGGAGATTCTATCGTTCATATATGATTGTATAGAATATACATATTTCAAAGGCACACAGATTACATGCAGTCATACTTACAAAGCTGACTTCGTCATCGTCCTCTGGTTCGTCCTTGATGACGATGATTGGTCCGGGGGACGACCTTCGCCTCCGCTTAGCTGAGGGGGGAGCCGCAGCATGAGGCTCTGTGCGCTTCCAGGAAGCAGACCTTCAACACAGAACCACAGATATTACAACCAGGAACACATCAACCACACGGTACATACTGGGGTTCACCTACCCTATGTTGGCTTCAGAGGAGGAAGATTTGGACATGGGGGAATTCTGTCTTCCTTGTGCTGAAAGGAGAAAGAGAAATGGGTTAAATTGAGATACATTTATGATTGGGCATGAATAGCTGATTTAATTATATTTCAAGTTTGTTTTGCATCTAACAAATGAGGGAAGTGTGAGGGTGAGATGCCTACAATGTCTGTCTGGGAAGGCAGTGGCTAGGCTCGGAGCATAACTAGCTCTGGGGTTGGACATGGACAATGATGAAGATCCACTGGGGTCACTCCTCCTCAGTTGTGCAGCTTCCATCATGTTACGCTGAGAACAACAACGAAGAGTTACTCTATTTCTCGTTTGTTTGTGTGTGTGGTAAATACACAACCAGAGACATAAAATACATGTAAGTACATTAAATAATGAGCTTCAGCTTCCGTTTATAGGAATCCGCATATACCTGGTGTATAGAGGCTTGAGTGCTGATGGGTCCTGTGTTAGGAGGTGCATGAGAGTAGCGGGAGGTACCCTGTAGCACATCCATTGGTTTGGGAGGGAAGCTGGAGTTGTGGATGAGATCCCTTAGAGACTAGAATGAGATATGGCACAAACGTCAGAGGCAAGCATTTTTCACAAGTCTTGCAATTACGACAAAAAAAATAAAAAAGACAACACAACTCAGTAAACATATAAATCATAACTGGTTCCTCTGCATCAGCGTGTCTCCATTTTATCATAACTGAAATAGCATGTTCTCAGTGACTCAGTGTCGGATAACTGCAAAGAGCAAATCTACAACTTCAAAAAGGGATTAGAAAAAAAATGAAAAAGAATCACACACATACCTGAGGAGGGAAGCCTGCGTTTTGCAGCATAGAGGTGGGGCTCCTGGGGTTGGGATGGGTTTGGGGGCCGGGGGGTCCGTAACTCCGGCCTGGCTGCTGGATCTGGACCATGTTGGGGGGACCCTGCGATGGAGAACCCCCCTGGTGGGGCCTCTGTGGAGGTGGGCCCCCTGGACCTGGCCCCGGCCCTGGGAGCTTCAGACCCTGCTGGTACCAAGACCAATGGTTGGGAGGGGGCTGTCCAGCCCTGTTGGGGTGCTGGGCAAGCTTCTCTACCTGCAGCTGGAGCTGGGCCAGGGTGCTCCCACGCTGGTGAGCGGAGGAGCCTGGAGGGAAGGCCCCGGGAGGGACCTCTACTCTAGGGCCGGGGCCAGGGCCAGGCTGGCTGGGGTGGCCAGGAGGGAAGCCCTGCTGAATGGAACTGGGCTGACGACCAGGAATTCTCTCTACTGCTAAAGACCCTTAGGAAATGCACAGAAACATGAACAAACATTAGTTCAACAAGGTCTGCATTTAACATCATGGGGATTATTTTGGCTTAGGCCTACAGTATCCGTCAGAACTGAAGTTTCAGCGTTCTTACCAAGGTCGACATTTGAGGCCCAGAAACCGGAGCGACACTGGAAGCGGACTGAGCTCTGAGGGACGATGGATGCGTTGCAGTTGGCCCTCATTAGGTAATGGATTTGGCAAAGAATC
The DNA here is from genome assembly GCF_029448725.1 of Salvelinus fontinalis. Taxonomy (NCBI): domain Eukaryota; kingdom Metazoa; phylum Chordata; class Actinopteri; order Salmoniformes; family Salmonidae; genus Salvelinus; species Salvelinus fontinalis. The sequence goes on along the minus strand of NC_074703.1, from coordinate 22,086,722 downwards.
TGAAAGAAAAGGTTTCTGAATCACTCAAATTCAGTTAATGTGTATTTCCACAGAGCTGTCTGAACAATTTAGGTCAACATTTTCCCTCGTGGGTTTAAAAGGTAGGCCAAATTAAAACCAACTCCACAGTGAAAGTTATGGTTCCTACCAGTCTCTTGCAGTACAGCAGAGCTGTGCCACTGTGACTGGCTGTGGCCCACTTGGTGAAGTTGATGACGTGATCTAGATGTCTGGTCAGGTGGCTGACATCTTCTTGTTGTTTCTTCAGTCCGACCTCGTGGTCCTTCGTCAGTGTCTGAAACAACCACCATGATTAGCACAAAGCTACTTACAAATATGCTCACGTAGTGTAATTAGAGCCATGTCAGCAGAAGTGTACATTATTTAATTATGTGGTGGAATGACAACATAATTGCTCATGTCCTATTTAACAACCATACCTCAAGTTGATTGACCAAGATTTTTCCCTTTCTGTTGATCTCCATGATCAAGTTGCAAATTGACTTCTTTATCTCATTGGTGACAGACTTGCGGTTTTCATCGACTTGCTGGAGTCTGAAAGAATAAAGATAGAAGTAGAAAAGGAAATTATGAGTTTGCCTGTAGTCAATCATGCTATTGACCTTGTCTATGTACATAACATAACATGTGAGTTTAGTTTGCATGTTTAGAGCATGTAATAAGTTACCCATTGTTGATGCAGTTGGACACTTCTTCTATGGCTTTCCTCTTCTCCTGTAGCTGATGTGTCATGTTTTCCAGGTGTTGCCTGTGGTTTCTGTAGGCATCTTCAAGGAACTGGTAACTGGAGAGACAAGGTATGCAGAGTAATGGGAAATTGAGTAATTATTTTCCTGTATTTGATTTACTGGTGATATGGATTGATATGTAAAAAACATGACTATGTGCAGGGAGATGCAGACAGATGCGTTCCCTTGGGGAAGGGAAACATGAGGTAATCACGTATGTTTAAGTACCACATTTAAGTCATTTTGCGCCTGTTAATTATAGACTTTCTGCTATAACAATTTGACTGCGTTACAGCGCATAAGGAAATCAGTCAATTAAAATAAATGATTAGGCCCTAATCTATGGATTTCACATGACTGACCAGGGGGCTCAGCCATGGGTGGGCCTGGGAGGGCACTTGGGAGCCAGGCCCACCAACTGGGGAGCCAGACACAACCAATCAGAATGTGTTTTCACCCACAAGAGATTAATTACAGACAGAAATACTACTCAGTTTTAGGAAGCCGGATATGGAGGTCCTGGGCTGGCGTGGTTACACATGGTCTGCAGTTGTGATGCAGGTTTGTCATACTGCCAAATTCTCTAAACAACATTGGAGGTGGCTTATGGTAGAGAAATTAACATTCAATTCTCTGGCAACAACTCAAGTAGACATTCCTGCAGTCAGCATGCTAATTGCATGCTCCCTCAATGAGACATCTGTAACACTGTGTTGTGAGACAAAACTGCACATTTTAGAGTGGCCTTTTATTGTCCCCAGCACAAGGTTCACCTGTGTAATGATCATGCTGTTTAATCAACTTCTTGATACACCACACCTGTCAGGTGGATGGATTATCTTCGCAAAGAAGAAATGCTCACTAACAGGGATGTAAACAAATGTGCACAAAATTTGAGAGAAATAAGCTTTCTGTGCATATGGAAAATTCATGGTATCTTTTATTTCAGCTCATGAAACATGGGACCAACACTTTACATGTTGTACTTATATTTTTGTTGAGTATAAGTTGATGTTCCGACCTTTGACCTGTTTAACTGTCAGTATCAAATGTCTGCCAGTGCTGAATGTTATGGTTAGTTTGACTGAGTCTAGGGCACACTGATAATGTAATGTATCTGTGACACAGATTCTGTAGCAGCTGATGTGACCTCCTACAAGCCTCTTGGGCTGTGTTTACAGAACCTTCGGTGCTGTGTGATTAATATACACTGCTCAAAAAAATAAAGGGAACACTAAAATAACACATCCTAGATCTGAATGAATTAAATATTCTTATTAAATACTTTTTTCTTTACATAGTTGAATGTGCTGACAACAAAATCACACAAAAATGATCAATGGAAATCAAATTTATCAACCCATGGAGGTCTGGATTTGGAGTCACACTCAAAATTAAAGTGGAAAACCACACAACAGGCTGATCCAACTTTGATGTAATGTCCTTAAAATAAGTCAAAATGAGGCTCAGTAGTGTGTGTGGCCTCCACGTGCCTGTATGACCTCCCTACAACGCCTGGGCATGCTCCTGATGAGTTGGCGGATGGTCTCCTGAGGGATCTCCTCCCAGACCTGGACTAAAGCATCCGCCAACTCCTGGACAGTCTGTGGTGCAACGTGGCGTTGGTGGATGGAGCGAGACATGATGTCCCAGATGTGCTCAATTGGATTCAGGTCTGGGGAACAGACGGGCCAGTCCATTGCATCAATGCTTTCCTCTTGCAGGAACTGCTGACACACTCCAGCCACATGAGGTCTAGCATTGTCTTGCATTAGGAGGAACCCAGGAGCCCAACCGCACCAGCATATGATCTCACAAGGGGTCTGAGGATCTCATCTCGGTACCTAATGGCAGTCAGGCTACCTCTGGCGAGCACATGCAGGGCTGTGCGGCCCCCCAAAGAAATACCACCCGACACCATGACTGACCCACCGCCAAATCGGTCATGCTGGAGGATGTTGCAGGCAGCAGAACGTTCTCCATGGCGTCTCCAGACTCTGTCATGTCTGTCACGTGCTCAGTGTGAACCTGCTTTCATCTGTGAAGCGCACAGGGCGCCAGTGGCGAATTTGCCAATCTTGGTGTTCTCTGGCAAATGCCAAACGTCCTGCCCGGTGTTGGGCTGAAAGCACAACCCCCACCTGTGGACGTCGGGCCCTCATACCACCCTCATGGAGTCTGTTTCTGACCGTTTGAGCAGACACATGCACATTTGTGGCCTGCTGGAGGTCATTTTGCAGGGCTCTGGCAGTGCTCCCCCTGCTCTTCCTTGCACAAAGGCGGAGGTAGCGGTCCTGCTGCTGGGTTGTTGCCCTCCTACGGCCTCCTCCACGTCTCCTGATATACTGGCCTGTCTCCTGGTAGCGCCGCCATGCTCTGGACACTACGCTGACAGACACAGCAAACCTTCTTGCTACAGCTCGCATTGATGTGCCATCCTGGATGAGCTGCACTACCTGAGCCACTTGTGTGGGTTGTAGACTCCGTCTCATGCTACCACTAGAGTGAAAGCAACGCCAGCATTCAAAAGTGACCAAAACATCAGCCAGGAAGCATAGGAACTGAGAAGTGGTCTGTGGTCACCACCTGCAGAACCACTCCTTTATTGGGGGTGCTAATTGCCTATAATTTCCACCTGTTTTCTATTCCATTTGCACAACAGCATGTGAAATTTATTGTCAATCAGTGTTGCTTCCTAAGTGGACAGTTTGATTTCACAGAAGTGTGATTGACTTGGAGTTACATTGTGTTGTTTAAGTGTTCCCTTTATTTTTTTGAGCAGTGTATATTTAGAGGTCCTCACTGAAGGTGATCTCTCTGAATTTCTGTAATAAAACACTTTTTTTATTTTTTTATTGATATTATCAACGACTGCTCTCCTTTTTGTTCACCTGAAAATCCCCTTTACACAGAGGATTAACACCAACACATGAAGCACAGGTACAAAATTAATACTTAAAAATATACAATCAGTTTGAGCATAATATGGACTATTGAAGGTTTCAACTCAGGCTTCTGAAAGGTAGGTCTCGTTACATTTAAGTCATTTAGCAGACGTGCTTATCCAGAGTGACTTAGTTAGTGCTAGCGGATACCGCATGCTAGCAAATGCACATAGACTTCGTCATTGAGTTAACACTAGATAGCATTGGCTTGCGAAACCAACTTCCTTCATACTGGACACAGAGACATAAGAATGGTATCCACTAGTTCATCTGACTCTGGGGAAGTAGATAAGGGGCCTCATTGTCAAAATCACAAAGTATCCCTTTATGGTAGCTAAGCACGATAAAAGAGATTCTCTGACACTAACCTGGAAACATATGTTTATATTTATTTAACTAGGCAAGTCAGTTAAGAACAAATTCTTATTTACAATAACGGCCTACACCGGCCAAACCCTAACCAGGATGACGCTGGGCCAATTGTGCACCGCCCTATGGGACTCCCGATCACGGCCGGTTGTGATACAGCCCGGGATTGAACCAGGGTCTGTAGTGATGCCTCTAGCACTGTGATGCAGTGCCTTAGACCGCTGCGCCACTCCCAAATAAATAAAGGGTGAGTAAATAAATGTGGTCATACTTGTGGTCCTTGTGCTTGAGCAGCTGACAGTCTCTGCATGTGAGACGGTCGCAGGTCTCACAGAACAGCTTGAGGGGCTCCTGCTTGTGGATGTCACAAAACACTGGCTTCTGTGTGGTTGCACCAACAGCCTCTGGAATAAGACAAGAATTTAGCCTAGAAGAAAATAAATCACTACGCATTTACCTATCTACATATTTGTGATTCGGTTTCATAGGATTTAGTTGTGCAGCTCCTACCTACCACCTTCCTTGGCATTCTATTTTCTTACAGTATACAATTCAGAAAGCCATATTTTCATAGAGTAGGCTACCTGGGGACATCTCCTCCTTCTGCCGTATGGTATGATCCCTGGTGAACTTGACTCGCTGGTGGGCCTCAATACACGTCACACACAGGAACTCCACACACTCCACACAGAACCCCGTGGCCTCTGTGTTGTCATCACAACTCATACACACCTGGAAATTGGGAAGGTAGAACATATGAGCAAGAACTTGCCTTTACGTGAATCCATGATTTTAGTCCTATGCAAGGCAACGCTTCAGTGGTGACACATGGTATACAGTGCCTTCAGAAAGTATTCACACTCCTTGACTTATTCCACATTTTGTTGTGTTACAGCCTGCATTTAATTAAATAGAGATTTGTTGTCACTCACCTAAATAAGTTCAGGAGTAAGTAACAAGTCACATAAGTTGTATGGACTCACTGTTTAACATGATTTTTTAATGAATTCCTCATCTCTGTACCCCACAATTATCTGTAAGGTCCCTCAGTTGAGCAGTGAATTTCAAACACTGATAAAATCACAAAAGACCAGGGAGGTTTTCCAATGCCTCGCAAAGTAGGGCACCTCTATTAGTAGATGGGTCAAAATAAAAAAGCAGACATTGAATATCCCTTTGATCACGATGAAGTAAATATTTATACTTTTGATCATCTATCAATACACACGTCACTACAAAGATACAGGCATCTTTCCTAACTCAGTTGCCGGAGAGGAAGGAAACCTCTCAGGGATTTCACCATGAGGCCGAAAGTGACTAACAGTTAGAGTTTAATGGCTGTGAAAGGGGTAAACTGAGGATGGAACAACATCGTAGTTACTCCACAAAACTAACCTAATTGACAGAGCGAAAAGGAAACCTGTAGAGAACAAAAATGTTCCTAAATATGCATCATGTTTGCAACAAGGCACTAAAGTAATACTGCACAAAATGTGGCAATTAACATTTTGCCCTGAATTCAAAGTGTTATATTTGGGGCAAATTCAAAACAACACGAGTACCACTCTCCATATTTTCAAGCATAGTGGTGGCTTCACCATGATATGGGTATGAGTGTAATTGTTAAGGACTGGGAAGTTTTTCAGGACAATTTTTTTTTACTGAGCACAGGCAAAATCCTAGAGGAAAATCTCCAAACAGACACTGGGAGATGAATTCACATTTCAGCAGGACAACCTCAAACACAAGGCCAAATCTACACAGGAGTTTCATACCAATAAGACAGTGAACGTTATTGAGTGCCAAGTTTAAGTTTTGACTTAAATCCACTTGAAAATCTATGGCAAGACCTGAAAATGGTTGTCTAGCAATGATCAACAACCAATTTGACAGAGCTTGAAGAATTTTGAAAAGGATAATGGGCAAATGTTGCACAATCCAGGTGTGGAAAGCTCTTAAAGTCATACCCAGAAAGACTCAAAACTGTAATCGCTGTTTCTACAAAGTATTGACTCAAGGGTGTGAATACTTATGTAAATGAGGGAGTTCTGTATTTAATTTTCATGTTTTTACTTTGTCATTATGGGGTAATGTGGAAAGATGGGTGAGAAAATATATTAAATCCATTTTGAGTTAAAGCTGTAACACGACAAAATATGGAATAAGTCAAGGGGTATGAATACTTTCTAAAGGCACTGTAAGTGTCCTGGGTCTCGGTCAGTAAGCACTTTACCAGACAAGGATTCACAATCTGAAAAATGTTTTCCCCATTTGAGACCCTTCCTGGTAACCAATATTAACGCACCTGACTGGTCTTCTCCACTGTGCTGCTGGGAACCTCCACAGAGTCCTTCACAAAGAAGTTATCGAGCACCTCCACCTCCCAGCACTCTTGTCGACACACGGGGCAGCGGATCACATTGACTGGAACCAGTGGAATAACATACACAGAAATTAGTAAGGCATCAATTAATATTACAACCAATCTGACAGACGATTTTAAAAATCCAGTAAGGCCAAGTTACAAAATAAATCTACGTTTTAATGAAAAGTTGCAATGATTATCCTGCACTTCAGTGACTAGTAGTGTGACTACAGTACAGTTATCAACTTTCCGATAAACAAATTGACGGATCTCACGTGGTTTCGAGTTGTCCACTTGAAGTTGCGGGTCGCGCCGTTGTTCAGTGTTTATTAAGTTCCTTGAAGGAGGTGGAAGACACTTATTGCAGAAAGAGTGGAGGCATGGCAGAAGTTTCGGCTCCCTGTTGTGGAAATTCAACTTGCAGACAGGGCAAGTGTCCATGAGACCGAGGCTACCTCCTAGCTGTTTCGCCCTCTCCTCTTCAGCTGGCAAGCTCTCTGCCTCGTTTTCCACAATAATAACAAGGTCATCGTTGTCCACAGCAGCTTCTGGGCTCTCATCCATTGTCTCTGTTGTAGCTGTGTGCCTATTCAAGATGGACTTGGGTGCTTGGAAACCAATCACTGTTAGCTAGCTAGCGGATACTAGCTAATGTTAGCTAGTCTCTCTACAGTCTATTCTGTTAACGTCGAAATCAGCTGGGCATGTCTTGCACGAGCAAAGTTCATAGTTCATACATAATAATACCTTCCGAAATGACCCCCAGTAATGGCAGGTTTAGCCAACGTTAGTATAAAAACATTAATTTCAAATGTTTAACTCTGCAGTTGGGAAGCTAGCTGGCTAACGTTAGCTAGATGACACATTTGCTACTACGAAGGATGACGCAACTTAGTTATCAAATAGCTGCCTAGTTTCAATAAAACTGAACAATAGTAGAGGACACATAATAGTAATTTTGTACAATAAACATGCAATACAAACTTCTATCAATGGAAATTTCTTGCTACCATTTGTGCAAACAACATTATCTCCGCCCGAAAAAAAATAAACTCACGCAGTCCCCAGCATGCACTTCGATTTTCTATGGTACAGCGACCAGTGCAGGACAAAATAGCTTGTTCAATTCGAAAGGCGTTTTTTAATTGTTGAAGGAAATCAACATAAGCAAAGAACAGTACCAAGTAAAAAAAAACAAAAAAACGTATGCATTTCTTTCATTTTCTCACAGTCATATTTACTTAGATGATTCCTCATTCATTGTCAATTTATTAATCCCTCCATGAGTCCCTGCCAGCAAAGCCCAGTAGCTTGGGGAGGAGTTGATGGGCAGGGACCAAAGGTAACACTAGGATAGCCTATCCATTATCTACGGAAGTCTAGAGAGGACATATGAATACAAAAACAATTCCCTCGTTATGTCAAGATCACAACTTATTTATCTCATGGTCACAACATAACAAGAGTTGTTTTGTCGAGATCACAAAATAAACTCTATAAATAGGAGTGGATGGTTGAGGCAGCAGAGCCCATGGTGGACATATATTTTTATTGATTGCTACACTAAGGGATAGTAGATTTCATGCTAACATGATGCATAACTGATATGTATATAATTCTAAGGGACACTTCTTGTTTTATGGATAATATTTCAATATACAGGGTGGGTACCAAGTACTCCATTCCTGACAGGCTGATCAGATTCAATTGTTTGTGAAGGCAGAGAAGTGCGATTTTCACCGCTCAACTATCTTCTTCCTGTGATACGTCATCGCTGAAGGGAATGTCCAGATGGATCCTGAAAAGGTGAGGGAGGTGGTGGATTGGCCCCAACCCACGTCCAGGGTGCAGCTACAACGGTTTCTGGGGTGTGCTAATTTCTAATACTGTTTCATTTGGGGCAACAGCATCCTGGCGGCTCCCCTCTCTGCACTCGCCTTTCCCAAGGTACCGTTCACATGGTCCCCAGCTGTTGACAGAGCATTTGTGGAGCTTAAGCAGCGGTTCACCACAGCCCCCATCCTCATCCATCCTCATCCATCCTCATCCGGCCCGTCAGTTTGTGGTTGAAGTCGACGCTTCTGATGTGGGAGTGGGGGCCATCCTGTCCCAACGGTCTGTCCAGGACCAAAAGCTTCATCTTGCCTTCTTGTCCCATCGTCTCAATTGCGTGGAAAGGAACTATGATTTTGGGAACCAGGAACTTCTGGCAGTTAAGATGGTGCTTGGGGAGTGGAGGCACTGGCTGGAAGGGGCAGAACATTCATTTTTTGGTGTGGACTGATCATAAGAATTTAGAATACCTCCACCCAGCCAAGCGCCAGAACTCTGGGGGAGACCTGGCTAACCGGATGTTCGTCCCTGATTCCGCCTGTCTCAGGTCCTGGAAGGGGCTCACTCCTCCAGGCATCCTGGTGCCCGTCAAACCCTGGCTTTCCTCCGACAATGTAGACGGCCCAGCCCACGGTGCAGCACGTCTTCCGAATCCATGGACTCCCGGTCGACATTGTCTCTGATCGGGGACCTCAGTTCTCGTCCAGATTCTGGAAGGCGTTCTGCACCCTTATCGTGTCATCGGCCAGCCTGTCCTCCGGGTTTCATCCCCAATCCAACGGCCAATCGGAGCGAGCCAATCAAGACATGGAAACGACACTTGGTGTCTCATCTCTACTAACCCCACCAACTGGAGCCAGCAACTGGGGGTGGAGTATTCTATGAACACTCTTCCCTGCTCGGCCATTGGACTCTACCCCTTTGAGTACTCCATGGGGTATCAGCCCCCACTCTTCCCGAAGTCACACAAAAAACTATCACCCTCAGGCACTTAAGGAAATTATGAATGTCATGGCTACATTGGAATTAGTGGATTTATGGAAACTTAAATACACTGACGTAGTGAGATTTAGGCTTTGTCAAGCTAGTTGTCTTGACTACTTTCTTATGTCATTCTCTCTGGCACCAAAGGTTACAAAAGTGTTGATAAGGTACAGAATGCGGTCGGATCATCACATAATTGGCATATACAGTGGGGCAAAAAATTATTTAGTCAGCCACCAATTGTGCAAGTTCTCCCACTTAAAAAGATGAGAGAGGCCTGTAATTTTCATCATAGGTACACTTCAACTATGACAGACAAAATGAGAAAAAAAATCCAGAAAATCACATTGTAGGACTTTTAATGAATTTATTAGCAAATTATGGTGGAAAATAAGTATTTTCTCTGGATTAAAACGAAATTATGATAAGTGATACTGTATCACATATTGGATCACTAAAAAATGCAAATTTTGCATTATCGTGTAGTTTACCAATTAAATGGTCTGACGGAGATGCGGACATACTTGGTATACAAATCCCAAAAGAAAGAAATTATCTCACTCCAATACATTTTTATAGAAAGTTAACAAAAATAGATAAGATCTTGCTACCATATAAAGGAAAATACCTGTGTGGAAAAATCACCCTGATTAACTCTTTAGTCATATCACAGTTTACCTATTTGCTTATGGTTTTGCCTCGACCTAGTGACCTGCTTTTTAAATTATATGAGCAAAAAATATTCAATTTTATTTGGAATGGCAAGCCAGACAAAATTAAAAGGGCTTATTTATATAACGAATATGAATTCAACAAATATTGTGGTTAAACTCAAATATACTAATTGATAAAAAAATATATATTTTTGAATTCATGTTTAAAAAAGGTATTAGTGAATGATATCATAAATAGGACTGGTGGAGTTGTCACACATGCAGCTAACACAGACATATGGAAATGTCTGCTCTACCCAAAATTACAACCAACTAATTGCAGCATTACCACAAAAATGTAAGAGGCAAGTAGAAGGGGAAAAAAGTAATGAACTTGTATGTCGGCCCTGTATTAAAGAACATAAATGGTTAAAGAAAAGTTTGATAAATAAAAACATGTACCAATTTCATTTAAGGAACAAAAAACTGACAGCTGTGCCATATAAATTGCAAAATAGTTGGGAAGAGATTTTCGATGTACCCATTCCATGGCACATGGTTTATGAGTTGATACGCAAAACAATGCCGGATTCAAAACTTCGAATTTTTCAATTTAAATTATTGTACAAAATTCTTGCAACTAATAGAATGTTATATATATGGGGGATACAATCTTCCCAGCTCTGCAGATGTTGCTGTGAGGAGGCAGAGTCATTAGATCATTTATTTTGGTATTGTCCATATGTAGCTCGTTTTTGGTCACAGGTACAGGAATGGCTGAAGAATTGCAACATTTGCCTAGAACTAACTCTGCAGATAGCATTACTGGGTGATTTGAAAAGCCATAGTCAATCAATCAATAATATAATAATTATTTTTGCAAAAATGTTTATTTTTAATTTACAATCTGTAGAAGCTATGATAATTGAAAGGTTCAGTACCTTTGTGAAGCATCACAGCACAGTTAAAAAATATATGGCAAATAGAAATCCAAAATGGATGGTGTTGAGAGATAGATGGGAGGGGTTGAATGGAGCTGAAGGGTGGGACTAATAACAAGATTACCAATGTAGAACATACAGGGTCTGTAAAATGTATATAGGTTCAGAAATTTTGTGAAATAGCACAGTTACAAATGGAAATCAAACTGGATGGACATCAGAAATAGAGGAAGGACTAAAAACAAACAAAATATAACTATTGCAAAATAGATTGTGTCTGTAAAATGTGTATAAGATGTTTAAACTGAAGGTAGAAGCCTGAGTGTTATTGTTTATTAGTTTAATCCACTTGGGGGAAGGGTGGTAGGGTTTGCGGGAATAATAAAGGTATATTCTAAAAAAAAGTATGTATATCTATATAGGTATGTGTATGTATAGTGGGGAGAACAAGTATTTGATACACTGCCGATTTTGCAGGTTTTCCTACTTACAAAGCATGTAGAGGTCTGTAATTTTTTATCATAGGTACACTTCAACTGTGAGAGACGGAATCTAAAACAAAAATCCAGAAAATCACATTGTATGATTTTTAAGTCATTAATTTGCATTTTATTGCATGACATACGTAAGTATTTGATCACCTACCAACCAGTAAGAATTCCGGCTCTCACAGACCTGTTAGTTTTTCTTTAAGAAGCCCTCCTGTTCTCCACTCAAGACATCCTGGACCCGGCCCTCATCGCGTCACGCCGGTCAACCAGGTATGCACCCAGGTAGGACACCAGGTGGCGCCCCTGGAGGGGAGGGGGGTACTGTCACACCCTGATCTGTTTCACCTGTCTGTGTGATTGTCTCAACCCACCTCCAGGTGTCACCCGTCTTCCCCATTATTCCCAGGGTATTTATTCCTGTGTTCTCTGTTTGTCTGTTGCCAGTTCGTCTTGTCAAGCTTACCAGCGTGTTTTCCGAGTTCCTGTTTTTCCTAGTCTCTTTTTTTTCTAGACCTACCAGTTTTGACCTCTTGCCTGCCCTGACACTAAGCCCGCCTGCCTGACCATTCAGCCTGCCCTGACCTCGAGCCTGCCTGCCGCCCTGTACCGTTTGGACTCTGACCTGGTTTATGAACATTTGCCTGTCCTCGACCTGCCTCTTGTTGTTCAATAAATGTCAGAGACTCGAACCAGAGACTCGAAACCATCTGCCTCCTGTGTCTGCATCTGGGTCTCGCTCTGTGTCGTTATAATTGATCTATTTTAACTTTTTATTTGATGCACTTTGAGATTATTCTTGTATAAAGAAAAGTGCTTTTACAATTATTATTATGTTTATCCAACATTCTTACTGTTTTTAGGTTTGACTTTGTATGGTCATAGGTTAAAATAGTGGTCATGGTTGATATGCATAAAAAATTACTTCATAATAAGATAATAAATCAGTGCATTACCATTACAACATATTGATTGGACAGCAAATAAACTTTATCTCACTCTGACATTTTTATCAGTTTCACTGTTTGTGTAGTTACTGCTCTATGCCTTTGTATGGCAGAGTGGGTAACTGCAGTCAAAACAGGGTGGAACTAGTGCAGTAACTTCACTTACAGCTGTTTGCCTTGGGTTTTTACTTTACTTTTGTAGTTACTGTAGTTACTTTTTCAAATGTGTATTTATTTATTTAACTAGGCAAGGCAGTTAAGAACAAATTCTTATTTTACAATGACGGCCTACCCTGCCCAAACCCGGACTACGCTGGGCAAATAATTTATCCAGCACACTTTGTCACAAGATAAAACAGATACTACAAAGCCTGATTTCAATCTTCACTCAATTTTGCCAAAAGTGTACTGCGTTTAGCTTTTGTAGGGCAGAATAGTAATGGCGTATTTTTGTAGTCACTAACTCAGCCATGGTCAAAGCCTATGGGGAAATGAATTACGTTTTTGGAGGGTTTTTGGATGTACGCCAAAAATAAGGTCTGTGATAAACACAGGTTTAAGAGATTATCTCATTGAAAAAAAACGTATATAATCTCAGTGTTGGGGAAGTGTTACGTTCCCCAGTTTCTGTGTTGTATTTGAGTGTGTGTGTTTCAGGAGATGGCTTCCTGGAAGCCTCCCCAACCAGCTGATTGGTCGACACCAGGCTAATTGATGATTGGAGCTGACTCCGCCCCCTCGTCAAGAAGCAGCTGACTCTAATCACCATTGCCACCAGAAGATAAAAGCTAGTGTTCTGTTCAGAAGGGGAGATCATGAGAAAGATTAGAGAGAGAGAGGTTTTTTTTTCTGGAGAATTAGATTGTGATATAGTGTTGGTTGTTTAACAGAAAGTGTGGTATGTAATGTGTTAGTTGTTGTTGGTAGCAGCTTTGATATGTTCTGTGTTTGTTGCTTTGTCAAAGCTTTTTTAGTGGCCTGAGTTAGTTTACTCAGTTTTGTTGTAAAGTGTTTGTGAAATTGTTAATAATTATTCTGTTTCATTTGTTCCCAGGGGGGAAGGGGAAGGCACTTAGGGAGTGCTTAGGCAAGAGGCCCGAGGGCATACATATACCTGTAGTATATTCAATGTCTAGGCACACTAGGTAAGACCTGGGCGGACCACCCCCTGTATTTTGGTTAGGGCACCAGGTGGTGCTAAGTTAGGTAAGTGGGTAGGCAGGTTAGATAGGAGAGGGGAAGCTTTGATATTTACTTTCTTTGCTTTGGTTCCGTCCAGCCCCTTTTCCCCATATTACCATTTAAGGAAATAAATCCTAGTAAACGGTAAATTCTGACTTTTGTCATCCTTATTCACACCTACAGTCCATACTTCTTTCGCTTCACGGAGAGTTGAGTTGCGTTCCCTCTTTTTAGAGGCGTGCGTAACAGGAAGCTACTCTGAAAATATAGTTTACCAAGCTACCAATTACTTCACACTGGGAGAAGTTAATCTACACTAAAGCTACCCTTTAGAAAAAGTTAAAGTTACTTTGAAAAAGTAGTTCACTACGTCCAAACTACTTTGTGAAACATTATCATATCTAAATATAAAATGTTATAGAATATACAGTACCAGTCAAAATTTTGGACACACGTACTCAATCAAGGGTTTTTCTTTATTTTTACTATTCTCTACATTGTAGAATAATAGTGAAGACATCAAAACTATGAAATAACACATGGAATCATGTAGTAACCAAAAAAGTGTTAATGAGATTCTTCTAAGTAGCCACCCTTTGCCTTGTTGATAGCTTTGCACAGGCTTGGAATTCTCTCAACCAGCTTCATGAAGTTGTCACCTGGAATGTATTTCAATTAACAGCTGTGCCTTGTCAAAAGTTAATTTGTGGAATGATTTCCTTATGCGTTTAGCCAATCAGTTGTGTTGTGACAAGGTGTCACGTTCTTCAAAATGAGCGGACCAAGGAGCAGCGTGCATTGAGTTCCACATCTTGTGGCCGGTCGAGCCGAGGCAGGAGCCAGAGACCGTCAGGGAGGCAATGGAGAAGTTGGGAGAGAGAGAGATGAGAGAGATGTTGTGCAAGTGTGTTCTGCTCAACATTCGACCAGAAGATCCGGATAGCAGTCTGGTGAAACCTATGCCGGCTCCACACATCAGATCTCCAGTGCGCCTCTCCAGCCCGGTACGTCATGTGCCGGTTCCCTGCATTCGCCCTAAAGAGCCAGAGACCGTCAGGGAGGCAATGGAGAAGTTGGGAGAAAGAGAGAGGAGAGAGATGTTGTGTAAGTGTGCTCTGCTCAACATTCGACCAGAGCATCTGGTTAGCAGACTGGTGAAACCTGTGCCGGCTCCACACATCTGGACTCCAGTGTGCCTCCCCAGTCCGGTACGTCCTGTGCCTCCTCCCCGCACTCGCCCTGAAGTGCGTGTCATCAGTCCGGTGCCACCTGTACCGGCACCACGCACTAGGCCTCCAGTGCGCATTCACAGTCCAGAGTTTCCGGCGACGGTTCACAGTGCGGAGCTTCCGGCGACGGTTCACAGTCCGGAGCTTCCGGCGACGGTCCACAGTACGGAACCTCCGGCGACGGTCCACAGTCCGGAACCTCCGGCGACGGTCCACAGTCCGGAACCTCCGGCGACGGTCCCCAGTCCGGAACCTCCGGCGACGGTCCCCAGTCCGGAACCTCCGGCGACGGTCCCCAGTCCGGAACCTCCGGCGACGGTCCCCAGTCCGGAACCTCCGGCGACGGTCCCCAGTCCGGAACCTCCGGCGACGGTCCCCAGTCCGGAACCTCCGGCGACGGTCCCCAGCCCGGAAACTCCAACGATGGTCAATGGCCCGGAGCTTCCAGACAAGGCGTCCAGTACTGCTCCAGGACAGGAGCTTTCTTCTGTGCCGATGCCCAGTCCAGGCACGGCGTCTAGTACTGCTCCAGGACAGGAGCTTTCTTCTGCGCCGGTGCCCGGTCCAGGCACGACGTCCAACCCAGCTCCATGGCTGGATCTGTGGTCGGGGCGGGGGCTACGACCCGCACCGGAGCCGCCACTATTCACCCCCCCCTACCCTCCCCATTTGGTTTTAGGTTTTGCGGCCGGAGTTCGCACCTTTGGGGGGGTACTGTCACGCCCTGACCATAGAGAACCCTTGGATTCTCTATAGTGGTGTATATAGTGTGTATTTCTATGTTGGTGGTTTTGTATGGTTCCCAAATAGAGGCAGCTGTTAATCGTTGCCTCGTTGCCTCTGGGGATCATATTTAAGTAGCCATTTTTCCACCTGTGTTTGTGGGATATTGTTTGTGTTAGTGTGTTTGGGCACTACGACTTCACGTTCTTTGTAAGTTTTTTTGTTTTGTTTTCGAGTTTCATTTTGTATTAAAAAGTTGTGGAACTCAATGCACGCTGCGCCTTGGTCTGCTCATTTTGAAGAACGTGACACAAGGTAGGGGTAGTATTCAGAAGATAGCCCTATTTGGAAAAAGACCAAGTCAGTATTATGGCAAGAACACCTCAAATAAGCAAAGAGAAACAACAGTCCATCATTACTTTAAGACATGAAGGTCAGTCAATCCGGAAAATATCAAGAACTTTGAACGTTTCTTCAAGTGCAGTCGCAAAAACCATCAAGCGCTATGATGAAACTGGATCTCATGAGGACTGCCACAGGAAGGAAGATCCAGAGTTACCTCTGCTGAATAGGATAAGTTCATCAGAGTTAACTGCACCTCAGCTTGCAGCCCAAATAAATGCTTCATAGAGTTCAAGTAACAGACACATCTCAACATCAACTGTTCAGAGGAGACTGCGTGAATCAGGCCTTCCTGGTCGAATTGCCGCAAAGAAACGACAACACCAACTGGCCGGTGTTGCCTGGAGCTAACCCCATCTGATAGCTGAGTCGAAGGAGCACACCATGAGGAAAAAGGCAATCAACGATGGTCGCATGTTACAAGCCCGGGGAAGCCAAAGACAGCAACCTCCCGCAAAGCAGTCTACACTCCCAACGAGAGCCCCGGAGGGGATACAAACAATGAATAGTTTCGCCATCCTGGAGCCTGATCTTCCTACGCCTTCATCGCTGGGGGTGCCTGTGTCTGCGGCCGCAGTGCCTACTACTACAATTTTGAAGTCGTCGTCAGAAACCTTCCTTCCCTGCTCTGGATTGAGCGGGGCTTTTCCATCTGTCATAGGCCTGAATCCTGTGAAGAGTGGGAGTGGACGGATTTCCTCGTCCTTCTCGCCAGCCATGATTTTGGGCAACTCCATGGTAAGAAAATGTGACCATTCCTAGTGCAAAAACAATGTCCTTTCCAGGAGCGAGAGTAAATTACATTACTAAACTGCCTTCAAATGTACTACGTCAGGACATGGAAATCGATTTTATCGTAGTCCATATAGGTTTTAATGACATTATGAAGGGCAGCTCTGAACAGTTGAAACTGTATTTTAAAGAGCTGATAGACTATCTGCTAAACACTAACAAAAGACCCATCATATCTGGCCCTGTGCCCACTCTGAATCGTGGCATTGAACGCTTTAGCAGGATTCTTTCTCTTCACAATTGGCTACGTGATTATTGCAGCTCAATGGGTGTAACTTTTGTTGACAATTTCAATACATTTTGGAAACAAAACACGTTTTATAAGGAGGATGGGATCCCCCCAAATCTTTTGGGTTCCAAGATCCTTTCACAGCATTTAAAGGCTGCGTTGAGACAATGACTTATCAATGACACAAGCCCAGCTCAGCTAATCCCTACCATTGTGACGCAGCGTAGTCATAATGCTTCTGCAAATGTACATTTCACCAGGAGTGCCAGTAGACACAATATAAGTAACAACATTTGTGTCCCTCTAACTGCTCTGAATGCATCAGCTGATCTTTCAGATATTGTATGCAGTAATCATGTGCCTACAAACCCGATTTATACGGTTAGCACTGAGCCGATGTGCCCTGGGAGGAAGTCCACTGTGTGCAGCTCACACTGCACTAGCATAAAGAACATGAGCACGTCTACTGCTGCTAAGCTTCAGAGAAAAGCAATAAAAACATGGAAGCATCCCAGAAGAAAGTGCTCAAAATAGCCCACGTTAACATATGTAGCTTAATCTAGGCGTCTCGTCAGCAGGACACCTGTCGACAACATCCGGTGAAATTGGAGGGCGCACAATTCAAATAAATAATCATAATATTAAACATTTATGAACATACAAGTATCTTATATCGGTTAAAAGCTTAAATTCTTGTTCATCTAACTGCATTGTCCGATTTACAATAGGCTTTACAGCGAAAGCATACCATGCGATTGTTTGAGGACGGCGCCCCACATCAACATATTTTTCAACCAGCACAGGCTTCATAAAATCACAAATAGTGATTAAATAATCACTTACTTTTTGAAAATCTTCATGTTTGCAATCCCAAGGGTCCATGCATGGTCATTTTGTTAGATAAAACCCTTCTTTATATCCCGAAAAGTCAGTTTAGTTGGCGCCATCGATTTCAGTAATTCACTCGTTCAACATGCAGACAAAATAATCCAAAAAGCTACTGCTAAACTTTGTTAAAACAGGTCAAAAAACGTTTCTATTGAATCCTCAGGTACCCTAAAATGTAATTAAACTATAATATTTCATATGGAAAGAAGTTTGTTCAATAGAAAAGTAACATTAGCAAGTGTGCATCCTCTTCGTCTCAAGCCCACAGACTGATTTCCAACTGTGACTTCCTTTACCAAAACTCAAAATTTTTCCTCGTTTTAGAAGAAACAAGCCTGAAACCTTGAACAAAGACTGTTGACATCTAGTGGAGGCCATAGGAATTGCAATCTGGGAGCTGGAATTGCAAAGGACCCATAGCTTTCCATTGTAAGCAGCAAGCTCGTCCTTAACACCCTCCGAGACGCCGTGCAGGAATATGTCGAACAATGCTTCCGGGTTCCATGCACTCTCTGCTGCCAACGTGCGGAAATCGACCGCATAGTCGGCCACTGTGAGAGGCGTCCTGCCGGAGCTGGATTAGCTTCCGGGGATCCTCTCTCACAGAGAGCAGGGCATCAAAAATCTTCCTCACCTCTCCCAGGAACCCAAGCATATGGTTGGCTACTGTTCCCATACGGTGGTAGCCCAGGTGAGAGCCCTTCCAGACATCAGAGTGATGAGGTAGGCTATTCTGGAGCGATCCGAGGTGGAGGAGGGCTGAAGCTCAAAAATGAGGCCACACTGAGCTAAAAACGCTCGACGGGTGCTCGGCTCTCCATTAAAGCGCTCTGGGGGAGGTAACTGGGGCTCCCGGGAAGGAGGAGTGACCGGTGGGGCGGCGCTGCTATCCGCCAAGTTACTGAGGGGCGGTGGTAACCACCGTGGCAGGCTGCCCCCCAGCCAACCCGCGGAATTGCTCCTGCAGCATGTCTAACACACGGTCATGGCGCTCCGCCAACGTTTGGACCCTCTCGTTTGGACCACCAATGGAGTGTTTGGACCACCAATGGAGGCTCCTTGGGAGGAGATGGCGTTGTGCAGAAGGCCCTGGTCTGCTGGGTCAGTCATGGCCAGTTCGTACTATCAGGTAGGATGGTAAGACCCAGATGCAGACCACGTCGAAATTGCGGGACACAATGCAAATAAAAGCCATTTGATTACCTGTTCAGAAGTCTTATGGCTTGGAGGTAAAAGCTGCTGAGAAGCCTTTTGGTCCTAAACTTGGCGCACCGTTACCGCTTGCCATGCAGTAGCAGAGAGAACAGTCTATGACTGGGGTGGCTGGGGTCTTTGACAATTTTTAGGGCCTTCCTCTGACACCGCCTGGTATAGAGGTCCTGGATGGCAGGCAGCTTAGCCCTAGTTATGTACGCACTGCCCTCTGTAGTGCCTTGCAGTCGGAGGCCGAGCAGTTGCCGTACCAGGCAGTGATGCAACCAGTCAGGATGCTCTCGATGTTGCAGTTGCAGAAACTTTTGAGGATCTGTGGATCCATGCCAAATCTTTTCAGTCTCCTGAGGCGGAATAGGTTTTGTCGTGCCCTCTTCATGACTGACTTGGTGTGCTTGGACCATTCTAGTTTGTTGGTGATGTGGACACCAAGGAACTTGAAGCTCTCAACCTGCTCCACTACAGCCCCGTCGATGAGAATAGGGGCATGCTCGGTCCTCCTTTTCTTGTTGTCCACAATCATCTCCTTTGTCTTGATTATGTTGAGGGATAGGTTGTTATTCTGGCACCACCCGGCCAGGTCTCTGACCTCCTCCCTGTAGGCTGTCGTCTGCAAACTCAATGATGGATGATTTAGGCATGCCCAGCAACAAACGCTGACACTACACATCCAAGTATATCTGACCAATTTATGATAGACAAGTATTGTAATTTTGCATTCTGAAAAGTGAGTGTGGAAGAGGTGAGAAAAGTATTGGTTTCTATCAACAATGACAAGCCACCAGAGTTGGACAACTTGGATGTAAAATCACTAAGGATAATAGCGGACTAGATTGCCACTCCTATTTGCTATATTTTCAATTTAAGCCTACTATAATGTGTGTGCCCCCAGGCTTGGAGGGCAGCAAAAGTCATTCCACTACCCAAGAATAGTAAAGCCCCCTTAATTGGCTCAAATACGACCTCCTCAAATACGAGCCCCCTTAATTGGCTCAAATACGACTGCGCCAGTGGTCTAGGGCACTGCATCGCAGTGCTAGCTGCGCCACCAGAGTCTCTGGGTTCGCGCCCAGTCTGGGCTGGGTTCGCGCCCAGGCTCTGTCGCAGCCGGCCGTGGCTGGGAGGTCCGTGGGGCGACGCACAATTGGCCTAGCGTCATCCGGGTTAGGGAGGGTTTGGCCGGTAGGGATATCCTTGTCCCATCTCGCACCAGCGACTCCTGTGGCGGGCCAGGTGCAGGGTGCACGGTGTTTCCTCCGACACATTGGTGCGGCTGGCTTCCGGGTTGGATGCACGCTGTGTTAAGAAGCAGTGCGGCTTGGTTGGGTTGTGTTTCGGAGGACGCATGGCTTTCGACTTTCGTCTCTCCCGAGCCCGTACGGGAGTTGTAGCGATGAGACAAGATAGTAATTACTAACAATTGGATAGCATGAAATTGGGGAGAAAAGGGGGTAAAATTTAAAATAATGATAATAATAAATAAATAAAAAAGAAGTCACATAATACAACATAATACTATGGACTGAATCTGTTTGCAAAAATAGTGTTTTACCATGATTTTTGAATGACGACCTCATCTCTGTACATACAATTATCTATAAGGTTGAGCAGTGAATTTCAAACACAGATTCAACCAAAGACCAGGGAGGTCTTCCAATGCGTCGCAAAGAAGTGCACCTATTGTTAGATGGGTCAAAAAAGCTGACATTGAATATCCTTTAGAGCATGGTGAAGTTATTAATTACACTTTGGATAGTGTATCAATATACTCATTCACTACAAAGATACATGTGTCCTTCCTAGCTCAGTTTCCGGAGAAGAAGGAAACCGCTCATGGATTTCACCATGAGGCTGATGGTTACTTTGAAACAGTTACAGAGTTTAATGGCTATGGTAGGAGATAACTAAGGATGGATCAACAACATTGTAGTTACTCCACAATACTAACCTAATTGACAGATGAAAAGAAGGAACAAAATACACATATTCCAAAACATTTATCTTGTTTGCAAAAAATCACTAAAGTAATACTGCAAAAAATGTGGCAAAGCAATTAATTAAGTGTTATGTTTGGGGCAAATCCAATACAACATATTACTGAGTACCACTCTCCATATGTTCAAGCATAATGGTGGCTGCATCAAGTTATGGGTATGCTTGTAATCGTTAAGGACTGGAGGGTTTTCAGGATAAAAAGAAACGGAATAGAGCTAAGCACAGGCAAAATTCTAGAGGGAAACGTGGTTCAGTCCGCTTTCCAACAGACAGTGGGAGAGGAATTCACCTTTCAGCAGGAGAATAACCTACACTGGAGTTGCTTACCAAGAAGACAGTGAGTGGCCGAGTTACATTTTTGACTTAAATCTTCTTGAAAATCTATGGCAAAACCTGAAAATGGTTGTCTTGCAATGATCAACAAACAATTTGACAGAGCTTGAAGAATTTTGAAAAGAAGCTCTTAGAAATGTACCCAGAAAGACTCACAACTGTAATCACTGCCATAGGTGATTCTAAAATATATTGACTCAGTGGTTTAAGGTCCTATCTAATCAAGATATATTAGTGTTTTATTTTTAATATTTTATTTTACAAATGTTAACATTTTTCTTCCACTTTGACATTAGAGTAATTTGTGTGGATCTTTGACAAAAAATACAATTAAATCCATTTGAACAACAAAATGTGGAAAAAGTCAAGTATTGTGAATACTTTCTGAAGGCAATGTATCCCCAAAAACTGTTTCAAGTGAGAACTAGGCAGGTCTGATGCTGAAAAATAAATGAAATTCTCCCCTACAACCATATTTCCTTTACTTTTTGCAAAAAAGT
Source organism: Salvelinus fontinalis (assembly GCF_029448725.1). Lineage (NCBI taxonomy): Eukaryota > Metazoa > Chordata > Actinopteri > Salmoniformes > Salmonidae > Salvelinus > Salvelinus fontinalis. Next base: position 22,064,963 of record NC_074703.1, on the reverse strand, counting down.
AGTGTGTAGTTCCAGGAATTAGCACCACTACATGGAAAAAAACGAATGAAGTACTGACAACACTACCACCAAGCTACTGCAACATGAAGTGTAATTACTAGTTTAACTAGGGTGAATTCAGAAAAAGTGAGAAACTGTGCATTTCCGTCTTCTGTAACCTCTTTCGACATCATTCCAACATATTGATACACATGATACACTCTATTTACAAAAGTATGTGGACACCCCTTCAAGTTAGTGGATTTTTGCGATTTCAGCCACACCCGTGGCTAACAGGTGTATAAAATCGAGCACACAGCCATGCAATCTACATTGACAAATATTGGCAATAGGATGCCACCTTTCCAACAAGTCAGTCCGTCAAATTTCTGCCCTGTTAGAGCTGCCCTGGTCAAATGTAAGTGCTCTTATTGTGAAGTGGAAACGTCTCGGAGCAGCAACGGCTCAGCTGCAACGTGGTAGGCCTCACAAGCTTACAGAACGTGACCGCCGAGTGCTGAAGCGTGTAACGCGTAAAACTCGTCTGTCCTCTGTTGCAACACTCACTACCGAGTTCCAAACTGCCACTGGAAGCAATGTCAGCACAGTAACTGTACGCCGAGAGCTTCATGAAATGGGTTTCCATGGCCGAGCAGCTGCACACAAACCTAAGATCACCATGCTCAAAGCCAACTGTCGGCTGGAGTGGTGTAAAGCTCGCTGCCATTGGACTCCGGAGCAGTGTATAAGCGTTCTCTGGAGTGATGAATCACTCTTCTCCATCTGGCAGTCCGACGGACGAATCTGGGTTTGGCGGATGCCAGGAGAACACTACCTGCACGAATGCATAGCGCCAATTGTAAGGTTTGGTAAATGAGGAATAATGGTTTGGGGCTGTTTTTCTTGCTTCGTGCTAGACCCCTTAGTTCTGTGAAGGGAAATCTTAACGCTACAGCATACAATTGCTTTATTTTACCTTTACTTAACTAGGCAAGTCAGTTAAGAACAAATCCTTATTTACAGTGATGGCCTAGGAACAGTGGATTAACTGCCTTGTTCAGGGGCAGAATGACAGATTTTGACCTTGGCAGCTCGGCGATTCAATCCACCAACCTTTCGGTTACTGGCCCAATGCTCTAACCACTAGGCTACCTACCGCCTCAATGACAATGGAAGATGACAAAAACAATGACATTCTAGTCGGTTCTGTGCTTCCAACTTTGTGGCAATAGTTTGGGGAAGGCCCTTTCCTGTTGCAGCATGAAAATGCCCTTGTGCACAAAGTGAAGTCCATACAAAATGGTTGGTCGAGATCGATGTGGAAGAACCCCATCGAGCCAGGCCTGATCGACCAACAGAAGTGCCGGATCTCACTAATGCTCGTGGTTGAATGGAAGCAAGTCCCTGCAGCAATGTTCCAACATCGAGTAGAAAGCCTTCTCAGAAGAGTCGAAGCTGTTGTAGCAGCAAAGAGGAACCAACTCCATATTAATGCCCATGATTGTGGTTTGTTTACAAAAGACAGATGGAAGATAGAGGGATAAACTGTCAGCTATCTAGCATGCTCCGAACACTTGTGTGTAACGGAAGAAAACCGTGGATGTGTTGAAAATGTGTTATCCTGAAAAATACTGTCGGCTGCAAATGTGATAAAGCCGGTTAAAACAGTGTACAGTAAGTATATATTTTTGCGTTTGTGAAATGATGTTGATGTTTCTAGAACCGCATCACAATTGAGAATCGGTTCACGTTTAGATGGAGTATTTGGTTATTTTGGCTGCCAGAGTCAGTCTACCTCTGAAAATAACATAAGATCCTAGACCTTAAGGAGTAACGGTAGGCTCCTTAAGAGTACATCTTGGTCTAAGCCCTGACAAACCTAAGTGCAGGGGATTGCTAATGTAAACTGGATCTCGTTCCTCTATTGGAAAAGCCTATAAGACTGTCCCACTTTAGCTACTCCATGTTGTCCAACTTTAGCTAGCTATGGTTGGTAAAGCGGGACAACAACAATTACTGAATTTGTCACGACTTCCGCCAAAGTCGGTCCCTCTCCTTATTCGGGCGGTGTTCAGCAGTCGACGTCACCGGCCTTCTAGCCATCGCCGATCCACTTTTCATTTTCCATTTGTTTTGTCTTTGTTTTACACACCTGGTTTCAATTCCCCAATTACATGTTCATTATTTAACCCTCTGTTTTCCCCATGTGTCACGTTCCTGACCTATTTCTGTTAGTTTGTTGTATGTGTTAGTTGGCCAGGACGTGAGTTTGGGTGGGCATTCTTTCTTTCTGTTTCTATGTTGGTTTAGGGTTGCCTGGTATGGCTCTCAATTAGAGGCAGGTGTTTGGCGTTACTCTAATTGAGAGTCATATTTAGGTAGGCTGTTTCACAGTGTTCGTTGTGGGTGGTTGTCTCCTGTGTTAGTGTTTGTTGCACCATACGGGACTGTTTCGTGCGTTCTTCGTTTTATGTAGTCATTTTTCCTGTTGTGCGTTCTTCGTGTTTTATGTAAGTTCGTATGTTCAGGTTTGTCTACATTCGTTTTGTTATTTTGTTAATTATTTCAAGTGGTTTCGTTTCGTGTTTTTCCCATCTTGTTTAATTAAAATTATGTCATTTCAAAACGCTGCGCCTTGGTTCAATCCATGCTCCTCCTCTTCGGATGAAGAGTAGGAGGAACACCGTTACACCATGGTTTTGTGCATGTTTGTTGCATGTATTTCGGTTCTATTGTGTGGGCTTGGTATATTGTGTGGGCTTGGTCACAAAGCATCATATGGGAAAGTACAACCAGCGAAACAAGAGAACATATTTGGGGGTTTCGATTTTGGAAAGCACGTTACACATGATAGAATAGGAATAACGCGTTCTTTGGTACGACCAAAAACTCCCCGCAGACTCAGGAAAACCCTAGGGGTTGTAATCTCATTGTACATTTTTCTTGTCTTATTCTGAAATAGATTTATAGAATTGACGAAAGGGAGGAGTCACGAGTAATTAGAGTGGAGTTAATATTGTGAGTAATTGTTTGTAGAGTTTTGAAAAAGCAATTGTGTCAGGCTCCAGCATTGGGGTTGCCAAACCTAAAATTACCTTTTAAAATGTGTGTTCATAAACATGAAGGGCAATGTAGTGCAGTGGTTATGGAAAATCAGGGGAAAAGAGAGACCAGTCATATACGGGACTAAATCGTTAGACTCGGTGGTGAGATAAATGTTGCCGTGTCTAAGGGTAGTACATGCTAAATAAAGGGTACATAAACGTTGGGATGGATTAAAACAAACGATTAATGAGTTTTTGCCTTTGTGCAGATTGCCATGTCTCATTTTCGATTAATTGAAAATTATACTTTTTTTCAAAGTATCTCTGTTTTTCAAACAAGCATTGCAGAACTTGCTACAATTTAAATTTCACCCCCCTGAAAAGATTGAACAAATATTACAACAAATATTATGGCTGAACTCAAATGTGCTGGTTGATAAAATACCTGTATTTATGGGAAAGATGTTTGAAAAGGGTATTTTGTTCTTAAATGATATTGCAAATTGGAATGGTAGAGTTA